>NW_023616035.1:0-61302 GCF_013339695.2 Rhipicephalus sanguineus
TGCCGCTAGGTTCCGACTTTACTTTCGGGAACAGTGTCCACTTCGTCGTAAACGCGGCAGCCTCGCGCGAACCTTGTGAAACGTAAGACATTTTGCCGCTAGTATTTTGTGAAACGGTTCGGTGGCGAAGTTTCGGTTCCATTCTCAGTCGAGATTTCGAGATAACCGAAAGTGGGCACAGAAATACTTCGAGATAAAGGTGTCACGTATCTCGGGAGCGCTTGCAAAGCGGAATGGATTTGGGAGAGAGAGAGAGGCCGGAGAGACTCAGGAGAGACCGTGGTGGCACTGCAAACAAAACTTTATCTAACACACCACGGCAAACCAAAATAAACACACGCACTCAATATTTACAACAAAAAGGTAACGAGTGCAGAAGTGCAAAGATAACTGGCACTCACAAACTAGCCTAACAAACATCGCAAAGCATTCGAGCTATGCCTATCTCCTATCAACTCGAGAGTCTGGCCACTATGGCCTCTCAGTCACTCGCGATACCAATGGAGCGTTCTTACGGTTCGCGGTGTCCGCTGACTCGGTTGGTGGTCCAGAGCAACGCCTCCTCTAGAAACATGCCTGCGGCGTCGCTGGCTATTCCATTTGTAGCCGTCCTGCCTTGAGTTGTAGTCGCTTGTCGAGAGATGGCGCCACGTTCTCCCCTATTGTTTTCAATGGGGCTGACGTTGTGTGACGTCGAGGGGTGTAATGTGCGCATGCGCAAATGTGTGTTGCAAGCGGCCACCGCCAGGATCGCCAGCTACTGCCCTCATTAGAAACGGTGAAGGAGGGAAAGGGTAGGGCAGGAGGTTTTTGGCTCACGCGGCAGGCATCTTTCTAGAGGAGGCGTTGTCCAGAGTCGACGCCCAGTCCCGTCGTCGCAGCTCCTGTCGACGTCTCCGGGCCGTCGCCGTCGATCAGACGCCTCGCTGATCGTCTTCCTCGCCGATGCTTCCTTCCTTTCGGAGAACACCGGTCTTTCCCAGTTAGGCCTACCTGTCGGCCTCTCTCAGTGCCACGGGATCCAACTGTCGACGTGGCTCTCCGGTGATTGTCGGTAGGTCGCCGTCATCTTGCTGAGCTGTGGTAGTGCCGCAGGTGCCACGAGAACTGCGTGATGAGGCTGCCGCAAGCCCGGGACGCCTCGCTCGGTAGACCCCGAGGTCGACGGCCACCCTCCCGGGGCATGCACAACGCTGCCTCCAGAACTCAGCCCTGCTGTTCCCGTCGCGGACGCGACGCTGGCCTGCACCACCTTGCTCCTCGACGACTCCACCGAACAATGACCAACTCTTCTTCCGTGGTCTTTCTCAACGGCTCGGGTCGCGTGGCACGCGTCTTTCTCCGGCCAATGGCTTGCGTCGACGTGGCGGGGGTGCACACCATCGGGTACTTTTCCAATCCCCGCACACCATCGACGCCTTGCGCTGTCCGGCGTGCGCCCCGTGCCCCTTTACTCATGACAAAAAGGGCAATAAATACATTGCGCCTATGGGAAATTGTTCGGTACCGCGGAAAACTTCGACTTAGCCGATTTTTCGAGATATGCGAGTTCGAGTTAACGAGGTATTACTGTATTTTCGTAAGTCTGAGTCCAAGTGAGTTCGTCTGGGTTATATTTACGTGAGTCTGAGCCCGAGTGAGTTCCCATGAGGAAAATTTTGGTGAATTTGAGTCTGAGTGAATTTGGTTGAGGAAAATTTTAGTGAATCTGAGTCCGAGTGAGTCTGTTGAGGAAAGTTTTGGTGAGTCCGAGCCCCAGTGAGTCCGCCTGAAGAAAATTTTTGGTGATTCTGAGTCCAAGTGAGTCTGCTTCAGCAAACTTTTGGTGAGTCTGTGTCCGACTGAGTCCTAGGTGAAAAATATATTTCTTGAGTGAGTCTGGGTGAGCTCCATTTATTCTGCCAACCGATGGTGCCAGTTGGCTGAGAAAACACACCAGGCAATGCTGCATCGTTTTTCCGAGCTTGAGCATTGATATAAAATTTTGTGCAGCCTACCGCTACCCTTATTAACAGCGAAGTTGTTCTAGCTCGGCGTAAAACGTTGTGGCCCAAAATTATCATCATGAACCGGCGCAAGCTCTTTTTGTCCTCTTCTTCATCTTCTGCTTCACTCCCAGAACATGTGCGCTGATTTGTCCGGCATAGAGCAAGGGGGAAGCACAGAGCGAAGAAGAGATGTGAGTGTGAGCAGGAGGGCGAAGAAAGGAGCAAAGAGACAGAAAGAAAGAAAGATGTAAAAAAAGAGAAAGCTTGGCAAAAAAAAATTCCGCATGAGGCGGTGGGATTCGAACCTGTGTACCAACGATCCGAAGGCAAGTGTCTCAACCACTTGGCTATCCAGGCACGCTGACGGAACATAGTATAGCCTTGTATAGTATCGTACAGCAACAGGGTAGAACAGGGAAGTGAGTGAGAAGGAGGGAAAGGAGGAGGGGAGAGAGTCAAGCATAGCATATAAAGAATGAGAAAAAGAGAAATATAAAAATAAGCAGGCAAAAATGACTGAAAAAAAAACGAGAGAAAAAAGAAATAGAAGACTATAGAGAAACAAAGCAGGTTGCCCAGCCCTGTGGAGAAAAAACAGAGAAATAGATAAATACAGTCAACTGCCGATTTTTCGGATGCCCAATTTTCCGGACATGCTCGAAAATTCGGACGCTTTCGCAGCACCGTCACCAGCCCCATAGACGTCAATGTATTAGAACGTCCGAAATTTCGGACGCTGAAACTCTTCCGCGTCCGATTGTTCGGACTTTCTGCCCAAATTGCAGGTCCGAAAGGCATTATTTGAAGCCCCCACCTCTGCCGCGTCTATCATCTCATAGGTTCGAACCAGCGTTTGCGAGTCGATCTGTCTGCGACAGTAGCAGGAGTCCGAAAGTCAGCTTTGCCGCAATGCCAAAGTGTTATGGGGTGAAGCAGACCGGAAATTCAAAGGGGCCGCCATCACGCCGCCGTGCGGCGATGTCTTTACGGATAAGCAGCGGAAATGCACGGAGGCGTGATGGCGGCAGCTGGCAAACGCGCCAGTACGGTTTAATCGCTGACAACGCTTACGATAAGCATCTTCAGTTAACTGCCCGGTAGTGCATGTGGCCTAGCGCAGTTGTATGCATACTGCACGCATTTAATAGGCGATAACCCAAACGCGCCGCGCCGCCATTCATTCTGCCTCTTTGTGCAAGACCGCTAAGTGTGCCGCACAGACGCGTTGCCTTCACGGACGAAACCAGCTCGCCATTGCCACGCCCGTATGTGGTCGGGAACTAAGTGTGCATCACGAACACTTTCATGATAAATGCATGCGTACGATACAGCAACAGTACAGTGACGGTGTCAGCTTAGTTGGCGATGTGCTGCACACAACCAGAAACGATCGGCTTCGCACGGCAGCAAATGCTGCGTATCGTCGGAGATTTGGCAATGTGTGTATGCATCATTTACGTGCGCACACGCTTAGGGGAAAGCCGGACAAGTCGTCCGCTCTCCCGCCATAGTCTTTGTGTTCCATGTCATCGTTTACAAACGCTCCATGCGAGAGAGCCGTAATCTATCCCGCGCTTTGCTGGTATCAGCAGCGCTCATCACGAGATGCAAAGTTGCAAGTGGCGGTTGGCACGCAGTTAAGCGCGGTTTGCGGCAGGTACCGAATGACATGTCTCGCTTGAAGACAACGACGATGAAGTGCGCGCGCGACTACACTGGCGCTGTGGCACGAGCGTGATTCTGGCGTCGAACGTTAGCCATTTCGTGACTCCAACGCCTAAGCTGCGCTTTTTAAAGTGTTCATGTTTCCTTTGTAAAATAAATCGTCGTACAGCCACAAGTGGCTGTACAGACGTAACAGTTGGCGACGAGGAAGACTCTGGACTCACCGGCACTTCACCGACGTCAAGGAACAGAACGAGATGGCGACGCCTGACTTAGGTCGGCTACCCGAATTCAGCGGCAGCTCCGGCTCCTGGAGATCCTGGTATGGGAGGCTACAGTTCTTCTTCGAGGCTAACGACATTACGGACGCTTCCAAGAAACGTGCTCATCTGCTAACGTTATGCGGGGAACAGACTTACGACGACGTCTGCGCCCTCGTTCAACCCAAGCAGCCCAACCAAGTGAGCTACGATGACATAGTCGAGATGCTCAAGGTGCACTTTGATCCACAGCCGTCTGAGGTCTTCTGCAGGGCACGCTTCCAACGTCGTGACCAATGGCATGACGAAACGGTCAGTGATTACGTAACAGCGCTCAAGAAGCTAGCAGCAGATTGCAATTTTAGAACAAGCGTAGACGCTGCGGCGAATCCAACAATGCTGCCTCTTGATGTAATGCTGCGTGATCGTTTCGTTTGCGGTCTTCGGAACGAGCAGGTCCAGCAACGGCTGTTCGCAGAAAAGGACTTGACATTCAAGAGAGCCTTTGACATTGCACTGCGAGCTGAAAACGCCGTCGAAGATCAGAAAAACGTGAAAACGGAATTCAAAGAGATTCACGAAGCCTGCACAAGTATCGGCAAGACAGAAAATCAACGTCACTCGAGTGCCTCTGCCCGAAAGAAGAAACAACACTGTTGGCGTTGTGACGCGCAGCATAGCCCGGACACTTGCAAGTTTCAGACAGCTTCCTGCAACTACTGCAAGAAACGCGGACACATTGAAAAGGCCTGCCTGAAAAAGCGGAAAGAGGCAAGAAGAAACAAGAACAACAACATCGAATATCCCCGACAAGTAACTTCGACAGTGGCCTCAGCACCAGTCACGACTCCAGAGGATTCACCAGACGCGGCACTTTACGAGCTCAACACCTTAATCGACGCGTCCAGCACGCAGAAGGTCATGACTCAACTACGCATACATGGCAAGACCTTGGAGTTTGAAGTCGACTCGGGTGCAGCCTGCACACTCATCAGTGAGGCCACGTTCAAAGCCACGTGGACAGATGACCCACCACAGCTTCAAACGGACAACATTCTCCTACGCACATGGTCAGGCCAGTCCCTCCGAGTTCTCGGATGTGCAACGGTGGATGTAGAGCACAAGAAAAGGAACTTCACATTACCGCTTGTTGTCATCAAAGGAGCAGGTTGTAACCTCCTCGGACGAAACTGGTTTCCTCATCTGGGTATACAGATCACGGGCATCAATGACATATCAGACGACAAACTTGTTTCGAAGCTTCTAGACAAGTACCAGTCTGTGTTCGACGAGGACATCTCAGGACACGTCGGTCCTGCGCTACAACTTGAACTCTTGGAAGGAGCGAAACCAAAGTTCCTAAAAGCACGACCAGTTCCTTTCGCACTGCGGTCAGCTGTAGAAGCTGAATTGGATCGACTGCAAAGTCAAGGCATAATCGAGCCTGCGCAGCATTCGGATTGGGCAACGCCTCTCGTACTTGTTCGAAAGAAAAACGGCTCGTTGCGAATATGCGGCGACTACCGTTGCACAGTGAACCAGGTATCGAAGAAGGCAGACTACCCACTTCCAACAACAGATGAAGTCCTTAGCCACTTGAGGGGAGGCAAGGTATTCAGCACCCTGGATTTGGCACAAGCTTACCAGCAACTTCACGTAACGCCAAAGACAGCAGAGATATTGACTCTGAACACGCTGAAAGGGCTTTACAAGGTCAAACGAAAGGAAGAGATTCCTTTCGGAATCTCTGCAGCTCCAGCCATTTTTCAACGCTTTATGGAGACTATGCTGTCTGGCATCACAGGCGTTTGCGCATACCTAGATGACGTGATCATCAGTGGAAAAGACGCCACCGAACACGCCGAGAGACTGGAACAAGTTCTGAAGAGGCTGCGCAATTGCAACCTTCGTCTCGGCAAAAATAAGTGCTGCTTTGCAGTGCGAGAAGTTTCTTTTCTGGGACACCGAATTGACGAGACAGGCGTCCATACCAACGAAGAGAAAGTTCGAGCAATAACGGAGGCTCCAGCACCAAACTGCAAGCAAGCACTTCAATCATTTCTTGGAATGCTGGCTTTCTACGACAGGTTTTTGAAGAACAGGGCAACAATTGCCAGCTGTCTCTACCAGCTCCTTCAGAAGGACGCCACGTGGAGATGGGAGACGAAGCATCAAGAAGCATTCGATAAACTTAAGGGATTGCTTCTCAGTCAGACCGTACTGGCACACTACGACGAACAGAAGGAGCTTCTCGTCTCATGCGACGCTTCACCGTATGGCATAGGAAGCTGTTCTGTCTCAACGTGATGAACCAGAATAGAGAGGCGCCAGTCGCTTTCGCATCTCGGACGCTAGGGACAGCGAACGCAATTATGCTCAGTTGGACAGAGAAGGCCTTGCCGTAGTGTTTGCTGCACACAAGTTCCGCAAGTATATTGTGGGAAGAAAGGTGACTTTCGTCACGGATCATCAACCGCTTCTCGGCATACTGGGTCCAGGGAAGCCAACGGCTCAAGTCCTCTCACCACGGATGACCAGATGGTGCATCAAATTTGTCGGCGTATGACTACAACATCGTCTACAGGCATGGCAAGAACCATCAAAACGTGGACGCGTTGAGCCGATTGCCACTACCAGAACGTCTCGATGAACCTGGCCACCAGGCAACGTACTATTGTTCGAAGCTTTGTCGAGACCTCCATTCACTGCTACAGAGATAGCACGTCTGACACAAGAAGACAGCATCCTGCAGAGGTTACAAGGCAGTGCAGGATGGCACAGTGGAGAAACTCACTGGAGATGAGTTCGTCCTTACCGACGACGAGCGACCGCACTAGCATTTCATCGCAAGTGCCCACACTTGGTTCACGGGTGATCATGCCGAGCTCAGCACGATCCCACGTTCTGGCACTTCTGCACGCTGGTCCCGAGGCATGGTAGCCATAAAGAAGTGCGCAAGGAGCTACCTATGGTGGCCCGAATCGACAAGGTATCGAGGAAACGTGCGACAGTGCCCGTGAATGCCTTTCAAACGCAGAAGAGCCACCCAAAGCACCTACAGTCAAACCTCGTTATACGTACCCGCTTAAACGTCTAACGGTTAAAACGTAGTTACGACGAATACCCGACCGAGTCTCATAGAGATTAATGTCATTCGCTGACCGCTTAAGCCGTAGCGGTTCGTTCTATGCCTACCGGTTAGTGCGTACCTGCGCGTACCGCGATAACTTTTTCTACCATAAATGTTTACGCGCCGCTGAAACTTGCCGACGCCAAAATGTGCCGCAAAAGGTCTTCTATACTTTTCTAGAATCGCAGAGAGCGGTCGATCAATGATTCCAACTTCCGCGCGATTGCGGCGACGCCTTTGCGGATAAGCATCGGGAAAGAACCAAGGCGTGATGGTGGCCGCCGACGATCGCGCGCCAGTAGGGACTTATCGCCGGCAACCCTATCACCTTCGCTATCTGCTCGGGCACGCGTGTGGGCGTACCTTAAGCCTACTGCACGATTTTGATAGGCGATAAAACTGAGCGCGCTGGGCCGCCGATCGCTGTCGCCTCGTTGTGCGGGATGGCGTTGAAGTGCGCGCCGCTTTGTACAAACGAAGAAGCAGCCTACTGTTGCTGAGTTTCAGCGTCGAGGGTGTCCGAGAAACCTCGCTACATTGACAATTTCACGCCAAGGCCGCGTACGGTACAGCCACGGCCGCTACCTTTTTTATGTAGCGGCCGTTGGTACAGCAAGCGTAGCGCTGTTGTAAACCATACTGCACGTTTTGTTAGAGGCCGCCTAACGCACCTCTGTCCGCTACCAGGAGCGCTAGGGCACGTTGAGATGCGGTGTGCCACATCGCTTGCAGGAAGCTCGTCGTCGCTGCGATAACCCAACAAGCTAATCGCCGCATCTGAGCGCGGTCTAGAGCGGAGTGGGTGCGAAGGAACATTCACGCGGCAAGCAAGCGCGGTACGGTACAGCCAAGTGGCCCCGCACCGCAGTGACGGCGTGAGCCGAGTAGGCGACGCGCTGCACGCAACTAGCCAGGTACGATCGGCTCCACGTGGCCGTACCGTGTATTCAAATTAAACTTTGCAGTTTTTCGCTGCGTTAGTGGCAGATCGCGATGCAGATGCGTACACACCGTATTGTCGGAGAGCCGATACTGTCCGCGTCTGGGTCGCTATGTGTCGCTAATGCGCCTTTGGCGGCCTCCACCGTGTGCTATAGGACGGTCGTGCGAGAGAGCCAGAATCTTTTCCGCACAAAAGAAGAAGAGGCGTTGGGTAGGTACTTGAGGCAATATCTGCTGTGGTACTGTGTTTATTTCCTATGTTGGCGGTGATGGCGCACGTCAGGAGACGCAAATTTGTATTTGCTGGTTAATGCGTACTACCGTTTGTACGTAGTTATGCCGCGTTCCCGTCAGGTACGTATTAACGAGGTTTCCTGTATTCCCTCCTGGGATCGGTCCAAGACACCAGGGCACACGGTGCACGTTGACTTCGCGGGGCCACTACTCGGGCGCACCTACTTGGTTGTTTGTGGATGCACACACAAGTGGGTGGAAGTCCGGCACGTGACGCAAGCAACATCCACGGTTTGTCATCGATGTGCTACGAAGCATCTTTGCTACGTTTGGCATTCCCCGAAAGGTTCGTCTCCGACAACGGAAAAGCTTTATTTCCAACGAGATAAGGCAGTTCTATACGGCACAGGCTACACACACCAGCTTACCATCCTGCCACAAACGGCCAGGCAGAACGCTATGTGGCAGAGCTGAAAAGAGCACTCCTGAGGGATACAGAGAAGTCCATACAGTGCCAACTTGCAAGATTCCTGTATCGGTAGCACAGAACCATTCACACTGCTACAGGAATGTCACCTGCGAGAGCGATGTTTGGACGAGAGCTTCTATGTCCTCTCGCCCTTCTAAAACGGGAGACGGATATACAAATTCCTGAGAGCCAGGAGACATTGACGAAATCCCGCCGTTTAGCAGAAGGAGAGAAAGTGCTCATCCGACAGTTTTTGTAAAAGCCAGATTGGATTGAAGGCGAAATACTGCGCCGCGTCGGACCACGATCCTGGCTTGTAAAAAGCAACCACGGAAAGGTTCGGCGTCGCCCCAACCATATGAGGAAAGCGAGCCACAGCGGACACACAACCCAATCACCGACAGATTGGAGCGTAGCAGATGATTTCTCGGACACCACGTCAGAGGAGACGCCGTCGAGTTGTGCTGATCAACGGCCTGACTCTCTCGACATGCAAAACAACCCTCCCTCGCAACCGTCGACCTCGACGTCACAAGCAGGAACCACCCGGCAACTGCGACCACCAGAGGTTAGGCGGCCTCCAGACCGCTATGGAGACTTCGTCTAAGGGGGGAAGAATTGACATGTCTCGCTTGAAGACGACGACGAGGAAGTGCGCGCGCGAATGCACTGGTGCTCGTGCCACAGCGCCAGTGAATTCGCGCGCGCACTTCGTTGTCGTCTTCAAGCGAGAGATGTCAGACGTCATAGTGACGTCACAAGTTCTGTCGACTTATTTGGAGACGTGGGGAGGGGTGGACGTCGTCTTTTCCTAACCAAATAAGTTGTCCGGCATGTGCGCCCGCGTGAACAACTGCGCACAGCCGAGTGGGTCGAAAGAAACCAACAGCGAATGTGGCACTAAACACACGTCCAAGTTTGTTGACTGCGAGGTGGGAATCGTGTATCAGATCCCGTTGTCGTGCGGTAGATCTTACATAGGGCAGAGTGGAAGGTGTCTGAATGTTCGTCTGGGAGAACACAAGCGTCCATTAACAGAAGACACGCATTCTCATTTAGCAGATCATTGTCGGGAGTGCGGGTGTACCCCGCATTTTACTGATACCATGGTTATTTCCAGGCACTAAAAGCAGCTTGCCCGAGAAATTATTGAGGCCTTCCACATTAGAAGAAGCTACAAAAGATGCGTTAGCCAGCCATCGATAAAACTTTGGGATAGGGAATACGAGTTCTTGGTCAGCACGTGCGGAAATGTGACTTAAAGGGGCCCTCTAACACTATTCAACCCCCCATTTTTTACTCGTGGATTGCGTAGACTGAAGTACGGACGAACTAGTGCAGCAAGAACGGCAGCGATAGCGGCACGCAGTACGAAGTTATTCAATTTAGAAAATTCAAAATACAAGAAAAAAAATGCCTGCCCTCAACTCGATTTTCGCGGGGTCACGTGACCACATTTCACTTCTGCTGTGACGTCGGATGGCGCTCAATGAAATGGGCTGAAAGCTCTTACGTAGGGGAAGCTCGCACACCATTGTTGCTTCTTTCCAACGTATGTTGACGTCGTTGCCATAGTAACAAACGTGGTTCCTCCTGACTTGTCAGAACTTGAGCGGGCGCTACTGCTTCGTAGCGAGGCTGGGGAGGCTTTGTCTGCTGTTCCTTACAACGACATTCCATGTCATCCCCTCTTCTCATTCTGAGAAGGGAAATTGTGGAGCGGCATGGGCGGTTAAACACGGTCGCCCCTACGCGGGTTGTTCGGTGAGCAGCCCGACGAGTTACAAGTGTGCAGCGACAACAATTCAACGAAGAGGATTACTTGCACCGTTTCAACAACAATCATGAGCCTACCGCACATGCGGAAAGAGGCAGCTCGCAAACGTACAGACACAAAAAGAAGGAAGAGGGGCAAGCGTTTCATATGGACATCCGACCGGCGCAGGCAAAAAAAAGAAAGCCAGAGCAACCAGAGGCGAAATGGCAACCGGCGCCTCTGTCGTACTTTGTGGTTGTAGTGATATTTTTTGTTGCGACGGCGGCTATTTGGAGTTCATTGAAAAAGCACAGAAAAGAAAAAACGAAACACAATAGTAATCTCAACTTTGATGCAACGCCGTTATTACTTCTAACGTTACATTTATCCAATCATAGGCCAGCGCCCATCTTCGTCATTTCCGCCCGCAATAGTTCTGGCAAGCGCCACTACGCGCTGATGCGGTCAGCAGCGATGTAGCGACTTCAACGCGTGATTAAAATACTAAATAATTTGATATCGGTGCTTAAACTTATGCTAAAATTATCCCCAGCCATCAGTCTACGCAACCCGCAAGTAATAAATGGGGGGTTGAATAGTGTTGGAGGGCCCCTTTAAAAGTGGTTGTGCGCATGCTATAGTACGGGGCGACAGCCATGAATGTTCGCTTCGTTTTTCGTCTGGAGTACAAGTCACGTGACTACATTTTTTCTTCATGTTTCCTTTTTGGTGTTTTCCGGAATAAAAATTCAGTTGAGAGTCAGCGCTTGTCCTGTGTACTTCTGTTCCTTGTCCCTTTTTGTGAGCGCTGCACAGTCCTAAGTATGGATGAGCAGACTCGCTATTTAAGTACTCCGGAACTTCAGCACGAAATTGTGGTGGACGCTATATTGAGGTCATCAGGAAAAAAGCGGGAAATTGCGGTCGGGTGCCCTGTTGGCGCGCACTCAACTGCCGCGGAAACAATTGTTTTATGTAACTACTCGTCCACATCTTTTTTAAAGTCTCTGAGACGGGCCAACGCTAACCTCCGAGAACCGTGAGAACATCTGAAGTTGAGAATGTGTTGTTTGAAGCTGTTTTCATTTCGTATGGTGAAGGGTTGAAGCAATGCACGCATCTTGCACGAACGTTTCATACTGACGTTTTTTCTGGCTACGTACATAAGGGATCTCTGCATTTGAACAGTTTTCTGAAGTGAATGAGATAATACACTTGTATTTGTCAATTCCTTACCGTATTTTCGTTCAGGCCGCTTGTACAGCATGAATGGGAGCATTTGTAATTTTGTTTCATGATATCTGGATATTTGTAAAGCATTTTCTATATTACGCCTGTTATGCAAAAACTTGTGGAATAAGGTTAGTTTACCTGGCATTGCTTTTCTTTCAAATGTTTGCGCACTGTGAGCCTTGTTGTAAGCTACCTCAGAAGCAAAAATAAGCCAACAGCATTGCGGTCGTATGGCCGTCTCTACTATCTTTTTCTTTTTTTCGTTTCCCTTGCGTCTTCCCGGTGCGCTCCGTCCATAATAATGAGCTAGTAGAGGCTAATGAATTGTCGAATAAAGCGGTGTGCATATGGCTAGAAAACCAGTGGCGACCATGAGTAAAAAGCTCGTAGTGTGAAGCGGTCACTGCGCGCAAGTATTTCAGCTGACTGCGCGTGCAATTTACTTTTTTTTATTACTCTTAATTCGCGCATGCGTGATGCTATTGCCCGATTACTCGTGCGAGTCAGGTTTTTTTTCGTTCTTTGCTTGTGCGTGTCCGTTCTGCGCGTTTTTACACACGCACCAACGTCCTCGAACTCTGTGACGGGAACTAGGCCACGCTGGTGTCGCTTGACACATGATTTTTTGCATTCTATTGTTGCCCCAGCACTAACACAACGCCTAAAGATGGATAAGCTCCATTCCGCACCGCATTATAAAAGTTAAGTAGACTTCAAGTGTCCTGTGTGTAAACGCGGCGCAAGAAACTACACCGCGTAGCAGAGGCCCCTCGCTTTCCGCGCGCTTCCCGAGCGCGGAAAGCCCACGGGTCCGGCGCAGCAGCGGCGCGGCGCGCGAGTTCACGGCAAAAGGCCCACGCGGGAGCCGGCGCTTTGGACACTCCCCCTAGCCCCCTATTCTAGGTCACTGTAACCCAAGCTCAAGTACGGTCCCTCGTAGCTCAAGTTTGCGGCGCGTCGACAGCGCCGCGCTGCGGCTCTGGAGAGAAGCTCTGGTGTAACTGGGTGCATGCCCGGCCGACTAAAGTACCAACCACTGGCAAGCGCCGGCACGCGTTCCACGCGCCTACGCGTCAAATGCGTCGCGGCGCGCCCCGTGGAGGAAAAGGGCGCGCGACCACTGGCAAGCGTCGACAGCGCCGACGCTCGCCTTTGGCAGAGGCACAGTGTTGCTTCATCTTTTCGTTTAAAACTGTCCATGTACAGCCTAGAACGGTGCGTTATCAATCGAAGCGAATTAGACTGTCGTTAAAATATTGATTGTGCTTCACCCACCACTGTTTTGACTATTTAAGAAGTAATTAACATCGCAATGACCAAAGTAACAACCACGGTATGCACAAGTAATCGACATCGGCGCGTGCGCTGCTAAGTTCACGTCTGCATCACGGGACACAGCCAACGATGTTTGCGAGATCGCCAACGCTTGTGCGATCGCCTTGTTGACACCTGTTCACGGCCATGCTATTAGTGCCCAACACGAATATAATCATCGTGTTCATGAAAATGGTTCTGCTCCAAGAAGCGGACGGCAGCGGCGTCGCCCGCACCGTCGGTGGGCTTGACGTCGTTTCTTGGCACGTACTTTAGTTACGAAAAAAAAGGGAAATAGACGTTTGCTGCAAAGTCCAAACGAGGTGCCCTAAAAATTCGCCGCATAACGACTAATACTTTCCACATTAACAAAAAGACGGCTTTCCCGCGTACCACGGGTGTCACCGTGACTAATATTCCAGCTGCCTAATATGAGTTACAGTTTATTACATGGGCCAACATTGAGAAGTTCGAATCCTGGAGCAAGCATACATACTAACTCAAATTTTTTTCAGTAGCATGGAAACAAGAAACCAACATTACTGGAAACTCACAGTTACTTATGTCCCGTCTAGCAACCAAATGCAGGTAAACCGTAGCACTGCAAGTATGGCCTGACTTTCTTGTTTTGTAATAAATGAATATGCACTGTTCACCACAAAACACGCATCGAGTTCATAATTAAACAGTCTATCCTCACGCCTTATACACTTCCAGGGAGTGCACAAAACATACTCAGATACCTGCTTATTGTTTACTTGCACAGCGTGATGTTTTGATTAAGAAATCATTCAGGTCTATAAAACAAAGAATAATTGATCTATAATTGACTTATACAGCATTTGGTTCATGTAGTGGGATGTGCAAGAGATCTTTTCTTTGAATTTCAGTGAAATGAAATGAGTGGTATATGATGGTGTCTGTACATTGATTGCATAATAGTTGCTAGGAATGGCTCAGAAAGCAAATTTGCGAGCAGCGCTTTTGGTGAAGATATCGTAGGGGCCCGTCCTGTTCCAGAAGCTTTTAACACCTAAAAAACTTTCTAAAGGCTTTAAAAAGCAAAAAAATGAAGTAGCATCAAGGTTTATAAACCACCAGGCTTTTCATATGCCTACACAAGAAAATCCATTAAAATTATCATGAATATGCTGGTGCATCCAGTACATGTTTACACTTCATATTTTGCAGCATTTATCGAAGTAATAAACCACACCTGACACTTCATGATGCGACAGATATCGGTCATAAGATTGCAGCTGAGCACTGTCTAGAAGGCTTTCGCACGTTTTTGGTGGTCTACATATCCGCTAACACAACAAACCACACCTAACACTTCATGGTGCAGCATATATCGGTCATAATATTTATTTATTTATTTTCAAATATTGCAGCCCAATGCAGGGCTACTGCAGGAGTGGTGTACATGAATACAAAAGGAAAGAATGTATACAGTAATATCGCAATAAGTGCTTCAACAAAAGCAGATATCGCCACCTGTTGAGTGCAACTGGGTAAAAAATGAGAGAAATAGAACACTAATATCATACAAGCCTCCAAAAATCAAATACATTCATTTCACGAACGGAACCAGGTACATCATTCCAGTGTTCGTAAATATCAGAAAAACTGCATTTGACATGTTAGTGGTGCACAAAAAAATGGGTTATGTTAAGATTGTGATTGCAGCTGTGCACTGTGTAGAAGGCTTTTGGGCGTTGTCTGTAGTCTAAATATCCTCTAACGCAACAAACCACACCTGATATTTCATGATGCGACAGATATCGGTCATAAGATTGGAACCGAGCACTGGTTTTTGCACGTTGTATGTAGTCGAAATATCCTCTAGCGCAACAAACCACACCTGGCACTTCATGATGCAACAAATATCGGTCATAAGATTGGAACCAAGCACTGTGTAGAAGGCCTTTGGACGTCGTCAGTAGTCAAAATACCCTCTAATATAATAAATCGTGCCTGAAACTTCATGATGTGACAGATATCGGTCATAAGATTGGAACCAAGCACTGTGTAGAAGGCCTTTGGACGTCGTCAGTAGTCAAAATACCCCACTAATATAATAAATCGTGCCTGAAACTTCATGATGCGACAGATATCGGTCATAAGATTGGAACCAAGCACTGTGTAGAAGGCATTTGCACGTCGTCAGTAGTCAAAATACCCCTCTAATGTAATAAATCGTGCCTGAAACTTCATGATGCCACAGATATCAGTCATAAGATTGGAACCAAGCACTGCATGCGTAGAAGGCCTTTGCACGTCGTCAGTAGTCAAAATACCCTCTAACATAATAAATCGTGCCTGAAACTTCATGATACCACAGATATCGCTCATAGGATTGCACCAGAGCACTGTATAAAAGTCTTTGGCAAGTTGTCTAACATAGCTGAACTGAATGAATGTCTTCATATTTCAATTATGCTTAAGTGCATGCATAGTCTAAGTTAGGGCATATACAAAGAACTGAACAGAAATGAAATAGTCCTTGCAATACATCCAAGGATTTGGCATTTGAAACCATCAAATAATATTTCAGCTGGATTCAGTCTGGAGGAAGAGACAAGTATGTGCGCAGTTTAGAATGGTGTCACAAGTGTCTGAGGTTCCAGTGAGGCACCGTTTGAATTCCTTCTAAACAAAGAGCAGCACAGTAATATTGCACTTTCATTCCTTCTGCACATACGTGTGATGCCATGCTCTTCTCTTCTTACTATCGTGTCATTGTGCACCTCAGATTCCAATGGAGCTGCTTGTCACTTACAAGGTTTTTAGCAAATTAGCTGTCCAGCTGTAAACAAAACATGTGTTATATTTAAGTAAACTGTAAAACGATGGAGAAGCGCCACTGTTCACATTCTCCCGTCTATGAGCATCAGAAAAGACTAGGGAGAATGTGTGTCAGAATAGACAACCTGCAAAACAAGGCATCTGCAACTGGGCATGTGCTAAGGTGTAGTTGCACGGCAGAGAAGCAGACCAAGAGTCAAGAAGTGAAATAGCAGGCAACACAAGCAGCACTTAATCATGCAACTTTCTTTTTCGATCACCACACTCGCGCACGTTCGAGCTTCTATTTTATACATGAATGTAAATGAGACCGCTGACAGCTCAATGTGTCGGCGTCGCTGGTACCCGGCACGAAAACACGTCACACTGCTACCAACAAGCGCACGCTTGTTGTTAGCTTGGCAACACACGCAAACGATTTGCGCCGAAGTCAACCAATGTTTCAGCGTCGTAAAATCCGCAAATCCTCCTCATGTACGTTGTCACATCACCGAAATGCGTTGGCAAGTGCGATGTTCGCTTTCGGCAATGATGAGGCGAATGGCGATGTTGAAAACAAACATACTGCGGTTAAAAACTCCTGCGTAAGCGCCACGCCAAGTCTCTGGCGTCATATCTAGCGTCTATGTTTCGACGGAAACAACTACCGTCAATTTCTTTCAACCAAACTTCCTCACACGAACTCGACGGTAGAGGCCTACGCTGAATGCAGACGACACCGCTCTGAATTGACTTCGCGGTAGGCGAGGGCTCACGCTGAGGACTTCAAACCTCCGAAGCATGTTTACACCCGTTCCGAGCGCAGATACACACAGATCAGAGCACAGGAGCAGCGACATGCCGCAGTAGTAGGCACGATGTTTTCACTCGTTCGACGATCGCACTCAAAACCGGGGCAAGGGCAGCCGGGAAGCATTCGCTGGATTTGTCGGCGTCGCTCGAACTCGGCACGAAACCGCATCCCACTGGTAGCACTCGCGGTCGTTCGCCGTGTCGTCGACGTACTGGATGACGACGCGGTCACTCAGGAGCGTTTGCGACCGCAGTTTCCGTGCTTGCCCTGCACTCGGAGGTGCCTTCGAAGCGGCGGCCATTAGGCATAGCACTCAGAGGTATCGCGGCCTCTGATTGGTTGGCGCCGCCGGCCCGTGCCGGCCTCTGATTGGTTGGCGCGCCGTACGCGTGGTGACGTAGGCGAAAATATCAAAGTCTTCTTGACCCCTCGCGCCTCGAGGCGTATGGACGCGTACAGCCCTCCGCGACCGACGCCGAGAGGCGCATTTGACGCCTAGGCGCGTGCATACGCGTGCCAGTGGTTGGGGCTTAAGCCTGTTTGACGGCAGCGGGAACACGCGCGCGCGCGCACTTCTCAGTGGGTTCGGGGAACTAGGGCGCCGTGCCGGCAGCTTCGTTCGCTGAACCGAGAGGCTTGCTGTACAAAACTGCATTTCCGCGTTGGCAGAACCGACCCCGCGAAGCGAGGTCCGAAGTATTGCTGTGTCGTGGGCTGCCACAATAGTGCAGACAACACCAAGGCACGCGATTCACGCGTGAAACTGTATCGGTTCTCGGGGATGTCGCACGAGAAATAAAATGCGACAAGCGTGGATCACCGCAGTAAGGAGAATCAAGTATGTCCTTGTTGATAGCACTGTCTCGCCTTCTGTTTTGGCTGTCTCAGTTCACCGCTTTCGTTCGTTTCGACTACGTGTATCAGTACGTAATGCGGCGCATGCACGCAACGACTAAAGTAATGATTACTCGCTGTCTTCTCGCATTGTGAAAGTCCAGTTACAGATGTAGCTGAAACAACCTTGTGTTTTTATTCCCCGTGTTCGTGAGACCTACCCGTCGTTGTTGAACGTTCACACTAGCGTTATACCACGGTTGGTTGAATTCAACTGAACTCGGCACATTGTCAAAAGTTCGGCGCCTGCAATTTACGCTTCGGGAAAGCTGCTTTATCACGCCGGAACGGACGTGTTCGTGCAGCAGGTTTTATACGCCTCTAGACTCGATATACTCATAAAAAGAGAGTGCAAACATGACGCGAGAGCCGAAAAAATGAGGCGAGCAGATCAACTTTCCTCAGAGTGGTTAATGCTCAGGTAGCTGCCTGGCGTGTAAATCGGCGGGTGATGCTCCAGCGGCACGGAGGACTTGACTCTAACCTTCTCAGGCTTTTCCAGTACCATGGCCGTATAGTTTCTTTTTTTCGCACGCCACAAACGTTTGTTCACGAAAGTACACAGCTGCTACTGCAAGCATGCCATATCAAAACAATAATCATATGCACCATACTCCACAACGCACAACATCGATAGCGTGCACAGCTTCACTTCGCAGTTCATGTGGACCATTACGTGTCTTCGACATGACGGAATGAGTCGTACATCGAGGTATACGTCCTACAGGGTGTTATCGCGACTTTGAAAATGCATTTCGCGTTGAATCGGGCGTCGTTGTCGTCGATCGTCTGCTCTTCACCTTAAACGTGATTGACGAGCCTTTCTCCTTTTATCAAGTTCGCTTTTCGGAAGTGCCTGTCCAGCTTGGAGATCTTTTTGAAGCCGCGCTGCAGGCGGTAGATTGTGAGGCGACGCAAATGTACCGCGAGAGCTCTGCACGCAGGGGCTCCGGAACCAGGGGGACATTGGGGCCATCGCCCCCACAGGTTCAAAACCAGTGGGGGCACGGCCCCCCACTAAAGGATGTTCACCCCCACCCCGCTCACCTTCTCCACCTGTGAGGCTAGAGGCTCCTTTAGTTAACGAGTGCTCCCTTCCTTCAACAAACGAAACACAATTTTCTGGAAGCCTGTGACTTCTGACACTCTATTTGTCGGTGCTTTGTCTGCGTAAACAGCACTGCCTGCTTTTGTCTCGTTCAACGTATCTTCCATCCGTTCTCCAGGAGGTAAAGGCTGACGCTCTATTCTGCAACCCTTGCAGAAGCACATCTCAGCGCCGCGAATTTAGGATGCCTCTCGTTCTCTGCATCTTTCGTTGCTCCTATCCAAGCCGATGAAAAACAATCAGATAAAAAAGGTCGGTGTAAGCCTAATCCCACATAAGCAAGCTTTTAATCATGAGCCTACTCAGGCGCGTAGCCAGCAACTTTTTTCTGGTGGGTCTGACCTACCTTTATTTATGTTCTTGCGTGTGTTTGTATGGATGTAGTATATATAAACATACAAAATGTAATAAATTCAGGGCGGTGGGGGATGAACCCCCATACCTCCTACTGGCCTCGCCACTGAACTTATCGCTTAAAATGTTCGTTTTCTTCCTGTTCGGTCCCAACCATCTTGGTTCTTCCGCACGTAATGACCGTAGTGAAAATCAGAAAGGAAAAGCGTGGCCCACAGCCTTGTTGCTCAAGGGTTGCGATCGAGAAGCTCTTACCAACTCATGAGGCATGTCAGCCTCCAAGCATAAGGCGATGCTTTCGTGGGCAGACGCCGGGACGAATTGATTTAAAAAAAGAAAAAGAACTAATTATCGGCTTTCCTGCAAGCTTTCTTTCTTTTTTTAAAAACCAGAAACTCATTCACAAACTACTTTTTTCTATCGAAGTGCTTTCCCTCTCATTTTTTATCTTTGCGTCGGTACTTTCCCAAAGAGTTCCCCGATCTGCGTGCGTAGGATCGGGGTTGACTATATGCAGTAATTTTTTAAAAGACTTCGAGGTGCGGACGTCTGCACTGAAAGGGATAAGTGTCACGTGTGAACCCATGGTTGCTCACCAGATTGATATTCGCGCTCCTAACTAACAGACAAGTCGCCTTTTCAGAAATGCTTGCTGCAAACACATGCACCGAACTTCAGTTCATTGCCCTTTCTAAGCTTTATGAGCCATGTATAGTGATCCTTGTTATCATTGAGGTAAAACCGTAAGTATCAAATTACACCCAGTAGCATGCCAGCAGTATACTGACGCCGGCAAAAATCTCTGTTTTTCCAATAAAGAGTCTCTCTCTCTCTGCTCCTTTGCATGCGCCTTGCATTCATTCTGAACACAGCACCAGAGCACCATGCCGCTGAAAACATTGGCCACGCTTTCCAAGCTCTTGTTTCTAGACGCCTGTGCGCATGAACTGGTTGTGAAATAAGGCTGATTGAAGAGGGAAACTCAAAGAAAGAAACGCCCTCGGGCCGCCAGCTTCCCGTCGTCTGAGAAAGGTTCCTTGAAGCAAGGTGACATCATGTGATCCAACTTAGCACGTCACAACGACTGCAGCGCCCGTGTCTCCAGTGGTGGGCCTTGGGCACAGTAACACTAAAGAGATACACGAAGTAGAACTGTAATCACGATCCAATTAATGCCATTCTTACTGTGAACTGAGATTTAGCAAGAGAGAAAATAGCCAAATTTAACTGAATGACATATGTACCAACGCCCCTTCATCTTTCTCGTAGTGATCACAAATCCAGTCCGGCCGCGATTCGTCAAGAGCTATTCATCGTGGTATCTTCTTCACTCATATTTATTTTGCTTCTGCCGGTGAGCGCGGAGGCAATGGCGGCAGCCAGGTGTAGTTTGACCCCAGCGATGTCGACGTCGTTTATACGAGCGAGCTTCGCAGTGATTCTGCGTCGGATTTCACACGTAGAGAACTATGGCGCTTCGATGGTTTTGATCACATGGTGCATTTCTCCTCACTGGCGCCCTCCCATCTGCTCTTCGGATGCGTGCCGTATTCCACGGGCGGATTGAGTGGCCCTGCATGGCCCTGCTCTGCCTCGCCTCTCCTCACGGCCAGTTCTTCTTCCAAAGAAAATCGCCATTAATAAAAGCATAAAATGAAGTACGCGTGTACACAAACAGTATTCGACGACTGGATGCCTCGCTTGCCGTCAGCGAAAACGAGGCTTCGCTTTCCGTCGGTTGCTGCCAGAAAGAGCTGGCGAGAGAGCACTGAGATCATTTCAGACTCACTGAAATGCAATCCTGCTCCCGTGGCGAGATCTTCGCTGCGAGGTTCAAAGTCTGCAACCGCATCCATCGCAGCACTCACGAAAGCCGCGACTGTGCAGCGGTCATTTGCACACGTTGACGCATCATCGTGCCTTCTAATTCGCTGAGAGCAATGAGATTCGTGGCGACGTCACTTCAGCAGCGAATCTGGGGCGAGAGAAATCGAGTAGGAGCTATTTGGTCTTTGCTTGCAAATATGTCCACTAATAAGTATCTTTTCACGCCCAAGCAAAACTGCACGCGTTCTTCAATGCCCCTGTTCATTTCAGTTCAACTTCATATTCCTCGTTAGTGTCCCTTTAAGTAACTGGCTGTGAGTACGAGACGCCCAAGCGGGAAAGTTACACCAGAAAACATCTATATGCACATGTTCGCTACCTCGGGAGAGCAGGCGTACAAAGAACATCGACTTCACTTTCGGCTTCGATAACGCGGTAAGCTAAACCGATACTTCTTTTTCTGCGAATACAGCTCAAGAATTCGCGTTGATGTTTCACGAATACCCCTTCCACACACACACAAACATATATATATATATATATATATATAATGAGAACTAACAGACAATAATGCCAAGGAAAGTATAGGGGGTGTTTTTTTAGTAATATTTGTTACTAAAAAGACACCCCCTATACTTTCCTGGCATTATTGTCTGTTAGTTCTCATTAATATTGTGTATAACAAAGAAAACGAGCCCTGAAATTACACTTCTTTCCTTTATATATATATATATATATATATATATATATATAGATATATATATATATATATATATATAGATATATATATATATATATATAATACATGTATATATATATATTGTAGCGAAGCGATCGAACTTGGTAATGGGTCGTCCTCTCGAACACCTTCTAGTGGGTCGCCCTCTTCGGCTCTTTTCGAAGAGAACGCAACTCGCGCTCAGAGTCGGCCCCGCCTTGACTGTCGCTGTTGAGTATCGTCGCCGCTAATAAACCTCTTTATAATATGGTGGAGAGTGCTAAGCCTTCACAACAACTTCGGCCCTCATTCGATGCCCCTGGCTCTTCCATCCCGCACCCTGCCGCCTACCATGTCTCAAGACGCCTCCCAACAAACGACCCCGCCCGCACCGACATGTCCCGGTGTCTCTCGTATTCGCGACCCTCCAGTCTTTACTGGCGCCGATGGTACCGACGTGGAGGACTGGCTCGCCATTTACGAGAGCGTGAGTGTCCCCAATAAATGGGACGAGGCCGGAAAATTGACTAACCTGGTTTTCTACGTCGCGGGTGTGGCGGGCCTGTGGTACAACAACCACGCATCCGATTTTACGACGTGGTCCGACTTCAAGACCGCCATTATCAACGTGTTCGGCCGACCTGCCGTTCGTAAGCTCCAGGCCGAACAGCGATTACGTGAACGCGCTCAGCAGGACGGTGAATCATTCACCAGTTACATTGAAGACGTCCTCGATTTCTGTAAGAAAGCCGACGCCACCATGTTCGATTCTGACAAGATCAGGCACATCATGAAAGGCATCGACGACGACGCCTTCACCATGCTGCTCGCCAAGAACCCCAGCACAGTGGCAGAGGTCATAACGCTCTGCCAAAGCTATGAGGAGCTGCGCCGGCAGCGATCGATGACCCGTCGCTCTCCATCACGCGACGCCGAGCTTGCTGGCTTGTCGACCATGCCCGACCACTCCGCGTTGCTCGCAAAGATCAAGACCTTCGTGCGCGAGGAAATCGCGCGCCAGTTCTCTCTGCTGGACTTTGCTCGCCCTCGATACGCTCAACAGCCGTCGACCACCCTTCTGCCTCCCCTCCGTCGAGCAATTGAGCAGGAAATCGCGGAGGTCATGCCCGAGTACCACCAGCACCATCCGGCTCCTGCATCTTTGAGTTACGCCCAAGTTGTCGCAAGACCGCCCCCATCAATCGCTACTGCTGCCCCACACATTTACGCCGAAGCCTCCACTCGACCTCACTCTTTCGACGCTGATGTACCGGTAGCCTAAGCCGACGTCACGCACAGGCCACGACTGCAGCCCACCATGCAGTCCTATCAGTTGCCGCCTCGTCAATTCCGTCCTGCACCATGGGCGGGCCCTGCCCCAGCGAACCGATGGCGCACACCTGACAACCGCCCCATATGCTTCGCATGCGGTTACGCCGGCCACGTGGCGCGCTATTGCAATCGCGTACAGCCGCCTAGAGACGTGTCGCCTGCCACCATCCAGTCGAACCAGCCGTATTACGAACCACCTACGCCTCCGTCGCCGCCGTCTCGCCCAGCTGCATCTACCCGCCGTTCACCGTCACCACGACGCCGCTCGCTGTCACCGATGCGGCCACGTCCGGTCCCACGCGACCAGGAAAACTAGTCGTCGCAGTCCACGAGGCAAGGGCTGCGACGCTATCGAACTGCGGAAGCCCTCAGCGAAGACCATCGAACGTGATAGACGTTTTTGTGGACGGTGTTTGCGCATCTGCCCTTATCGATACTGGAGCCGCCGTATCCGTTATGGACGCTAAACTAAGCCGCCTGCTACGAAAAGTGACGACGCCGCTTTCCGGGCTCTCCCTCCGTACAGCCAGCGCCCAAAGTATTGCCACGGGCGTTTCCTATTATCACTTTTGCTTTATTCGGTTTTCGCCCACAAAGACTGTCAGCAACGCTCAGCGCGAACCGCGCCTCATTGTTCGAGAAGCTTCCCGATCATTGTAGCTCGTTTTGTTAAGATTGCGTGCAAGACGCGCACACTCGAGGTCATTCCAGAATTTGCGCGACAGCCAGCGATAACGCTGGAATATTCGACGGCACATGTTTAAATGCCGACGCGCTTGACCGCTTGTCAGTTGATCGACGGACGACGCCCTGTTCGCCGCTATCATTGTACAGCGTGTATTGCTGTAGTTCTAGTTCTCATTTTCCGGCCACAAGTTCGGTCAAATAAACAGTTTCATCCTGCAAACGCCGACTGCTTTCTTCGTCGACGTCACGACCACGTGACATCTGGTGGAGGTGCTGCTTCTTCCATGATCCGGACGCCCCCACGAAGCGCTGACCCAAGCCCAAGCCGCGAGGAGGACGACGGCAAAGAAAACCCGGATCGTCGAGCAAGCCGCAGGCAACAAGGTCTACCGCCAGAGCACAGGCCTCTACCTGAAAAGACCCGGCAAACAAAGATCCTGACCTCGACCACAGTGACGATGACAGACGCTGTGCCGCCCGCACCGATCCTTCTCCGGACGCCCAAGGAGCCGCCAACCTTCCGCGGATCGTCGTTAGAAGACCCGGAAAGCTGGCTCGAAGCCTACGACCGAGTCGCCGTTTTTAATGCCTGGACCAGCGAAGACAAGCTACGGCATGTCTATTTCGCTTGGAAGACGCCGCTCGGACCTGGTTCGAGAACAAAGAGCGAAGCCTCACAACTTGGGATATCTTTCGCACCAGGTTCCTTGCGACATTCACGAGCGTCGTCAGGAAAGAGCGTGCTGAGGCTCTGCTCGAGACCCGCGTGCAGATGCCGAACGAAAACGTGGCGCTCTTCACGGAAGAGATGACAAGGCTGTTCCGTCATGCAGACCCTGTCATGCCCGAGGACAAGAAGGTCCGCTTTCTTATGCGAGGAGTCAAACAGGAGCTCTTCGCCGGGCTGATGCGGAACCCCCCATCGACAGTTCAAGAGTTCGTTTCGGAAGCAACGACCATCGAGAAGACGCTCGAGATGCGCACTCGACAATACAATCGCCGCGCATTTCAAGACAGCGCAGCTGTTCATGGCCTCGGCTCCGACGACTTCCGCGAAACGATCCGAGCCATCGTGCGAGAGGAGCTGCGAAAGCTTGCGCCGTTTGCACAGGCGGAAGTTACGTCGATTGCTGACGTTGTACGCGAGGAAATCACACAGTCACTGGGTGTTCCTCAGCCGACACTGCCGCACCTGCAAGCCATGAGCTATGCTGCTGCAGCCCGACGCAACGCCCCTCCTCCTCGCCCACGTCAAGACGCCGCGCCACCCCAGCAGTTCCGCCGCCACCACCGACATCATACCGCCCGCCAGCCGGCCAGCGATACACGCCGAGGAAGACCGACGTCTGGCGCGCCCCTGACAACCGCCCGCTCTGCTACCACTGCGGGGAGGCCGGCCACACGTACCGCCACTGTCAGTACCGACAGATGGGGCTGCGAGGATTCGCCGTCAAACGCGCCGCGCCCGCAGCCAGGCGAACGCCTCGCGACATCGACGACTACCTCACCGGAAACACAGTCGCAAGAACGACGACCTTCCGCTCGCCGTCGCCGGGCCGCTACATGTCACCGCATCGCCGGCAGAAACACTGGCCCAAGCCGGGGCCGGTCGCCTAGCCGTATCCGGGAAACTAAGGGCAGCAACCGATGGAGGTGCGGTTGCTGTACGACGAAATGCCGAAGATCCTCCGCGGCCGCCGCCGACGACAACGCGACGAGACCTTCAGAACACGTCGCGAACCAGACAGACCCCTGACGACGAACCCTCGCGGACCGAAGTAGACCTAACGACGCAACGCGGAAGCAGCGGAACAAACCGACGTAGCCGTGACCCGACGCCGCGACGTAACCGCAACGCAAGACGGCGGACTAGCGACCTCGACGTTCAGATCGACGGCCACAACGTCACCGCTCTCGTCGATACTGGAGCCGACTATTCCGTCATCAGTGGGCCGTTCGCAGCAAAGTTGAAGAAACGACTGCTTGGGAAGTTCCCGAGATCCGGACCGCTGGAGGCCATCTCATAACGCCGATTGGTGTCTGCTCGGCGAGAGTCACCATCAACAACCGGACTTATCCTGCGAGCTTAGTAATCCTTCAAAACAGCTCCAGGGATGTGATACTTGGAATGGACTTCTTAAGTGACCACGGCGCCGTCATCGACTTAAGAACCAAGTCGATAACCCTATCATCGGAGAAAGCGACACCGCCGGATACGAACCCATGCCAATATGCCCTGAACGTGCTCGAGCATCAAGTCACTATTCCACCTAGATCCAGCATCATAATTCCCGTCGGCACCGAAACGGCTGAATGCATCGAAGGTGTCATCGAGAGCGATCACCGTTTGCTGCTAGACCGTGATATTTGTGTCGCAAGAGACATTGCTCGGCTGTATGAAGGGAAAGGAAGCGTGATGCTAACGAATTTCAGCCAAGAATACAGACACCTGAGCAGGGGCACGACGATTGCGTACATCGAAGAAATCTTGGCTGTCAGCGATGCGTTTGCCTTTTCAGATTCTGACGAAGCTACAACGACAACCGCAATGCCTGAGCCATCATTCGACGTAAACCCAAGCCTTCCCGCCCGCCAACAACAACAGCTCCGATACCTTCTGAAGAAAAAATTCGGCAGGTCCCACGTACCGTGGGAATCGATATTATGCGAAGCATGCGCGGGATGGTGACTGTGGCATAATTTTTCATGTTGAGCGAAGCGTTACGGAATGACGCTAGGGAAATATGGAAGTGGTAAAAACACACTCATATTCTGAAGAGTCGCATATGTATTATATAACCAGTTGTTTTACTGCGCAAGGATGCCAACAGCAACATGGGTGTTATCAACAACAGACGCGGTAAGCTGATATGAAGTGCTTATATTCTTTATGCTAGATAGCACCAATCCGAACAGCACAAAGAAGAAACACAAATGCACAGCACAGGCGTTACTCGCAACTAAGGTTCATTCAGCAAAGTTCCTTTGGATATACGCACAGCCGAGTGGCACATGCAGGCGCACTGCACATACGTTACAGTCACAGTTGGAGTTAATACAGTTGCGTTGCAGTAGCTGTGCTTATACTTATCTGTTATGACGGGAACGCACGCACGTTTCACGAACCCGTGTGCATGTGTAGAAGGGGCTTTTGACAGCTTTTGAACAAGGTCATCATAACCGTGATCAGTGAGCACCAGCAGCTGGACGAGAGTTGTTAATCGGATCCGTTCGTGATCGCGGCTACGAGGGGTCTAAGTGTAGTGAAGTGCGAGGTATAGAACAGCTGGTTGAAATGGTTTTTGTCGCGCTAGTATTCGTTCAAACTGGTGGAAATCCTGGATTCCTCTCACGATGAAATGATCTATGACGCCTCCTGTCCTGCACGTGGCAGCGAGGTTTTTTGTTGCCCTGTCCACATTCAAGCCGTCTTTCACGCAGTATAAAGACCAGGCGTTGTTGGGTCTTGATAAATCACTGTTGAAGTCACCGGTAATGATGAGAGGCCTGGTTCTCTCGGCAGATTTATTGTAGGAAGCATTGACGCCGGTTTTTGCGTAATCGACGTGGTCCACGTTGCGGACCATGTGAACGAGTGCATGGTTGTTGAGCGTCTGCCAGGGGTGTTCTGTCTTCAGTTTCCTCACTTTTCTTGTGTCCGCCGCGGTGGTGTAGCGGTTACGGTGCTCGGTTGCTGACCCGAAGGTCGCGGATTCGATCCCGACCACGGTGGTCGCATTTCGATGGATGCAAAATGCTAGATGCCCGTGTACTGTGCGATCTCAGTGCACGTTAAAGAATACCAGACGGTCAAAATTAAAGCCCCAACAATTATTATTATTCACTTTCCCTGCGTCTCAATGTCTGTGTTCGCGTTTACTGTATTGGTTGAGACTTTATATCACCTGTGGCACATACTCGCATAACATAAACTCTGGTATGCGGGTATGTGCCACACGTGACTTAGAGAAAGGGTTTCATGACGTACGTGATAGGTATTTTGCGTTATTCATGCCATGACCAGTGAATCGTGTTCACCATACACTGATCCCCTGCCATGCCAATTTTGGTACATTAGAAGTTAAGGAGGCGACCAGGAGAGCGGCCAGACGTAAGCGGCTAGATAGATAGATAGATAGATAGATAGATAGATACGTAGATAGAAACGCCCAAAGTGCCTGAGGTTCGCTAAGAAATGCTTCGCATTTAATACAAGGACTGTTTCTCGTCGTCATCACGGGTCCGGCAAACGCCCCTTGCTAAACACCATATCATAACAGAAGAAAATGCTCGACCACTCCGTCAGAGTCCCTACCGGATTTCGACGCGAGAAAGGGACGCCGTTAAGAAGCAAGTCGACGAAATGCTACGCGACGACATCATCCAGCCGTCCAAGAGCCCGTGAGCGTCTCCCGTAGTGTTAGTGAGGAAGAAGGATGGAACCCTACGTTTCTGCGTCGATTATCGTCACCTGAACAAAATCACGAAGAAGGACGTGTACCCTCTGCCACGGATGGACGACGCCCTGGATCGACTCCACAACGCGAAGTACTTTTCGTCGATGGACCTCAAGACCGGCTACTGGCAAATCGAAGTCGACGAGAGACACCGAGAAAAGACGGCCTTTATAACACCACACGGCCTCTTCGAGTTCAAGGTCATGCCCTTCGGTCTTTGTTCGGCACCTGCGACATTCCAACGAGTTATGGACACAGTGCTGGCTGGCTTGAAGTGGCAGACGTGCCTCGTATACTTGGACGACGTCGTTGTGTTTGCCTCAAGCTTCGACGAACACCTCCGGCGCCTTGAAGCCGTACTTGAAGCAATCAAGACCTCCGGCCTCACCTTGAAGCCTGAAAAGTGCCGCTTCGCGTACGAGGAGCTCTTGTTTTTGGGTCACGTTATCAGCAGGGATGGTGTTCGCCCAGACCTGCGGAAAACAGCTGCCATCGCTGGCTTCCCGCCACCCACCGACACCAAAGCCGTGCGCCGTTTTCTAGGCTTGTGCGCCTACTACAGGCGCTTCGTCAAGGAATTTTCACGAATCGCCGAGCCGCTAACTCACCTTACGAAGACCGACGTGCAATTCAAGTGGGAAACGGCGCAAATCGAAGCATTTGAACAACTGAAACGACGCCTTCAGATGCCTCCGATACTAGCGCATTTCGATGAATACGCCGATACAGAAATCCACACTGACGCAAGCAGCGTAGGACTCGGCGCCGTCCTTGTGCAGAAGACTGCCGGGCAGGAAAGGGTCATCAGTTATGCTAGCCCGTCGCTATCAAAGGCAGAAACGAACTATTCCACAACGGAAAAGGAGTGCCTAGCGATCATCTGGGCTACATCCAAGTTTCGCCCCTACCTCTACGGCAGGCCCTTCAAAATTGTGAGCGACCACCACGCATTGTGTTGGCTAGCTAACTTGAAGGACCTTCAGGTCGGCTCGCACGGTGGAGCCTACGACTGCAAGAATTCGACATTACCGTCGTTTACAAGTCCGGAAGAAAACATTCCGACGCTGACTGCCTGTCTCGCGCCCCCGTCGACCCACCGCCGCAGGACGACAAGGAGGACGACTGCTTCTTAGGAACCATAAGTGCCGACGACTTCGCCGAACGACAGCGAGCGGACCCAGAACTCAGGGGCCTTGTGGAATACCTCGAGGGCAGGACCACCGTTGTTCCGAAGGTATTCACGCGCGGACTGACGTCGTTTTTCTTGCGCAATGGTGTTCTCCTAAAGAAGAACTTCTCACCGCTTCGAGCCGATTGCCTTCACGTGGTACCCTCGACATTGCGGCCAGAGGTCTTCCAGGCTCTGCACGACGACCCGACGTCTGGACACCTGGGTGTTTCTCGCACGCTAGCAAGAATACAGGAGAAGTACTACTGGCCGCGCCTTTCCGCCGACGTCACCCGTTACGTAAAGACCTGCCGGGACTGTCAGCGACGCAAGACACCGCCCACTAGGCCAGCCGGACTTCTGCAGCCTATCGATCCACCACGGCGGCCGTTCCAGCAAATCGGGATGGACTTACTGGGGCCGTTCCCGACGTCCAATACCGGAAACAAGTGGATCGTCGTGGCAACTGACTACCTCACCCGCTACGCCGAGACAAAGGCCTTGCCCAAAGGCAGTGCCGCCGAGGTAGCAATGTTCTTCGTGGAGCACATCGTCTTGCGTCATGGCGCCCCAGAGGTTCTCATCACCGACAGAGGTACGGCATTTACGGCTGTCCTAACTCAAGCGATCTTGGAATACAGCCACACAAGCCACCGCCGGACCACCGCGTACCACCCACAGACCAACGGCCTGACCGAGCGTCTCAATAAGACCATCGCCGACATGCTGGCTGTGTACGTCGACGTCGAACACAAGACGTGGGACGCCATCCTTCCATATGTGACCTTCGCGTACAACACAGCCGTACAAGAAACGACGCAGATGACTCCATACAAGTTGGTCTACGGACGGAGCCCGGCAACAACGCTCGACGCCATGTTACCAAACGCGACCGACGAGGAAAATATCGACGTGACCACCTACCTACAGCGCGTCGAAGAAGCACGACAGCTGGCCCGCCTGCGAATCAAAACCCAGCAGCACACCGACAGCCGTAGCTACAACCTTCGACGACGCTTCATCGAGTACCAGCCCGGTGACCGTGTCTGGGTCTGGACGCCAATACGACGACGCGGACTGAGCGAGAAGCTTCTTCGCCGATACTTCGGACCGTACAGGGTACTTCGGCGCCTCGGCGCACTCGACTACGAGGTTGTCCCTGACGGCATTACGAACTCTCAGCGGCGCCGTGCACTACCTGAAGTCGTCCATGTCGTGCGCCTCAAACCATATTACGCGCGATAGCGAATCTGAGGACTGTCATTTTGCTTTATTATTGTACTTTCTTGCTTGTGCTTATTGTTTATTGTACTTTGTTGGTTTATTCTTGTTATTTATTGTTCCATGCATTGGCCTGTTCTGTTTTAAGCATCGGGACGATGCTTTTTCAGAGGGGGGCATTGCCACGGGCGTTTCCTATGATCACTTTTGCTTTATTCGGTTTTCGCCCACAAAGACTGTCAGCAACGCTCAGCGCGAACCGCGCCTCATTGTTCGAGAAGCTTCCCGATCATTGTAGATCGTTTTGTTAAGATTGCGTGCAAGACGCGCACACTCGAGCTCATTCCAGAATTTGCGCGACAGCCAGCGATAAAGCTGGAATATTCGACGGCACATGTTTAAATGCCGACGCGCTTGACCGCTTGTCAGTTGATCGACGGACGACGCCCTGTTCGCCGCTATCATTGTACAGCGTGTATTGCTGTAGTTCTAGTTCTCATTTTCCGGCCACAAGTTCGGCCAAATAAACAGTTTCATCCTGCAAACGCCGACTGCTGTCTTCGTCGACGTCACGACCACGTGACAGTATTCACCCGACGGCGGTATGCACAGCCCGTGTCATCATTCAGGACGCTCTGTACGCCGTCGAATTCATCATAGTTTCTTCATGCTCTCACGACGTCATCCTGGGATGGTATTTTCTCGCCCGCCACGACGCCGTCATTCATTGCGCACCAGCCGAATTAGAGCTCTCACCATTGTCACATTTGACGCCGGCAGACAGTTGATCGGCTGCGACCAAGGTATTCGTCAAAGACGACATCACAGTTCCTGCGAATTTGTCAACGGGTGTGTCAGTCTATTGCACCGGTCTCTGCGACGCCGTTGCACTTCTTTCTCTATGTGACCACGTTTTCACTAGGAAAGGCTTGCTGGTGCCATTTGCGACCGTGGAAATCACTCAGGGCGACACGGATATTTTTGTGACCAACCCATCCCCGTTCATGGTTACGTTGGTGCGAGGGGAATGTCTCGGCAGAGCGGAACCCCTCGAAGACGCACAACTTATGGACGCACAGGGTGACACGCACTGCGCCAGCTCCCGTACGCTCAGTGCTGTTTCCACATCTGATTCGTCATCCGCTGATGTATTTCGTTCCTCGATTGCTGACAACCTTACGTCGGTCGAGCGTTCCCAGCTTCTACGCCTGTTGGAAGAATTTCGTTCTTCGTTCAATGTCGCGCAAACTCCTCTCGGCCGCACGTCTGCTGTCACCCATTGCATCGACACTGGCGCTCAACCACCGCTGCGGCAACGTCCATATCGCGTATCTCCAGCAGAGCGTCGTTTAATTAACGAGCAAGTCGACGACATGCTTCGCCGCGACGTTATTCGACCCTCAAACAGTCCGTGGGCGTCTCCTGTCGTTCTTGTTGCGAAGAAGGACGGCTCTGTGCGGTTCAGTGTGGACTACCGACTACTAAATAAGATCACCCGTAAGGATGTTTACCCCCTACCTCGAATAGACGACGCCATTGACAGCCTGCAAGGACCAGAATTCTTTTCATCGCTCGATTTGCGCTCAGGGTACTGGCAAGTTTGAAGTTAATTGATTGAAGTTAATCAATATAAGTACCTAGGTGTTACTATTACTAACAATTTATCCTGGAATACCCATGTCTCTAACATCTGCAAGTCGTCTTTCCGTAAGCTCTGCTTTTTAAGGCATAAATTAAAACAGGCTCCTCACAACACTCGTCTAACAGCTTATTACTCGCTAATCCGTCCAAAATTAGAATATACATGCACTGTGTGGGACCCTTACAGCAAACGTAACACTGACGCATTAGAAATGATACAACGCAAAGCAGTAAGATTCATTTTCTCCAAATACCGTTCAACTGATTCCACATCAACCCTAATGCTAACTAATAGCATTCCAACATTGCAACTACGGCGTAAAATTCTCAGACTAAAATTCATGTTTTGCTGAAAAATAACCGTTTATCCCTTAACCCGCAGCCTTTCGTAACTCCGCTCGAAGCACGCCGGACAAGGCATCGCCATGCTGAATCCCTAACGCCTTATAGCACTAAAACCAACCTATTTAAGTATTCATTTTTTCCGCGTACAATAACAGACTGGAACAACTTGCCTTGTGAACAGCTGTCCAATATTGACGCTATTGCACAGTTAAGTTGTTAAGTTTTCTTTTTTTATATATATATATGCTTTGTATATGCCTTGTATATGCCATTTTGTACATGCCTTGTATATGCTTTGTATATGCTTAGTTTATATGCCAACTTCTGTATTGTTTCCTTTTTTTTCGTTCCATACTTACAATGTTGTTTCCCTCTTGTTATCATTATTTGTATTTACCATGCCCCTTCTGCTTGGGCCCTTACCTGGGCCTGCAGTATGTCGTAAATAAATAAAAATAAAATAAATAAAGTCCACATGGCTGATGACGCTCGACCGAAGACAGCCTTTGTCACGCCGGATGGCTTGTACGAATTCAACGTCATGCCGTTCGGGCTGTGTAATGCGCCCGCGACCTTTGAGCGCATTATGGATACCGTTCTGCGCAACTTGAAATGGCACACGTGCCTGTGTTACCTCGACGACGTGGTAGTTTTCGCCCCGGGCTTCTCCACGCATCATCAACGCCTACGGCATGTGTTGACGCGTTTGAGCGACGCCGGGCTACAACTGAATCTAAAGAAGTGCCGATTTGCAGCACGGCAGCTGACAATACTGGGCTACGTCGTGTCCAAGGACAGAATTCTCCCCGATCCAGCCAAGCTTCGGGCCGTGTCAGAGTTCCCTAAACCTACGTCGGTCAAAGAACTGCGCAGTTTCGTAGGACTATGCCCCTACTTTCGGCGCTTCATCCGCAACTTCGCGACTATTATATCGCCGCTGACGAAGCTCCTTGGCAGCAACGGGCCCCTCAATTCGTGGTCGTCAGAGTGCGATGAAGCTTTCGCAAAGCTCCGTAGTTTGTTGACGTCTCCTCCTATACTACGCCACTAGGACCCTACGGCCCCTACAGAGGTACACACGCACGCCAGCGGTGTTGACCTCGGCGCTGTCCTTGCGCAGCGCAAACCTGGGTTTCCGGAATGCGTCGTGGCATATGCAAGTCGTACGCTTACTAAAGCTGAGACCAACTATACCGTTACGGAGAAAGAATGCCTCGCAATCATTTGGGCCCTTACGAAGTTCCGACCTTATTTGTATGGTCGCCCATTTGATGTCGTCACCGACCATCATGCACTGTGCTGGTTGTCGTCCTTGAAGGATCCCTCAGGCCGTCTCGCCCGGTGGGCACTTCGCCTGCAAGACTACGACATCCGTGTGCTGTACCGCAACGGACGCCAGCATGCTGACGCCAACGCCCTCTCCCGCTCTCCCTTGCCTGACGACAATGCCCACAGCTCAGTGTCTCACATAGCTGTAGCTTCAATCGACGTTCACACCATCGCTACCGAACAGCGCAAGGATCAATGGATTGCCTCACTGATAGACTTGCTGACCGATCCATCGGCCACATCATCCTCTCGCGCATTGCGTCGTCAAGCCCACCATTTCGCCCTTCGCGACGACCTCCTCCACCGACGCACTTACGACGGCGACGGTCGCCAGTGGCTACTAGTAATACCCCGCAGTGTGCGTTCTCACATATGCGAGTCGTTCCACTCTGATCCACAGTGTGCACACTCTGGGGTATCGAAAACCTACCACCGCATTCGCCAACGGTACTTTTGGCGAGGAATGTACCGCTACGTGCAGAAGTTTGTTCGCTCCTGCATCGATTGTCAGCGCCGCAAAACTTCAACGCACCTGTCGCCGGCAGGTCTGCAACCTCTACCTTGTCCTGACCGGCCGTTTGGGTGCGTCGGCATCGATTTGTACGGGCCACTTCCTTTGACGTCCGCTGGTAACCGCTGGGCCATCGTCGCTGTAGACTACCTCACGCGATACGCTGAAACTGCCGCCCTCCCTGCGGCTACAGCGCGCGATGTGGCCTCCTCCTTGCTCCACCGATTCATGCTGCGTCACGGTCCACCCCCGGAGCTGCTCAGTGATCGAGGCCGTGTCTTCTTGTCGGAAGTCGTCGAATCCATTCTCAAAGAGTGCAACGTTGTTCACCGCAAAACTACTGCTTACCATCCGCAGACGAATGGCCTCACCGAACGCTTTAACCGCACGCTCGGCGACATGCTCTCGATGCACGTCGCCGCCGACCACACAAATTGGGATGCCATTCTGCCCTTCGTTACGTACGCCTACAATACCGCCCCTCAGAGCACTACTGGTTTCTCACCCTTTTTCTTATTGTATGGCGGGCACCCGTCGCAGACAATCGACACAATCCTTCCCTACAAGCCGGATAGCTCTGAATGTGCGCCTATTTCTGCCACAGCCAGACTTGCTGAGGAGTGTCGTGAGCTCTCCAAGACCTTCACTACGCATAACCAAGAGCGGCAGAAGAGCATTCGCGGTGACAACACCACTTCTGCGCCCACGTTCCTCCCTGGAGCGCTCGTTTGGCTCTCTGTCCCTACCACTGCAACTGGCCTCTCTTCCAAACTGCTGCCCAAATACGCAGGCCCCTACCGTATCGTCGAACGCACATCCCCGGTCAACTACCTGATCGAACCCATGGAACCGTCTTCGGACATGCGCCGTCGAGGGCGCGACATTGTCAACGTGGAGCGCCTGAAGCCCTACCACGACCCCCTCATAGTGACAAGTTGCTAGGTCCCCAGGCGGCTCCCTTTTCGTACCCGGGGTAATTGTAGCGAAGCGATCGAACTTGGTAATGGGTCGTCCTCTCGAACACCTTCTAGTGGGTCGCCCTCTTCGGCTCTTTTCGAAGAGAACGCAACTCGCGCTGAGAGTCGGCCCCGCCTTGACTGTCGCTGATGAGTATCGTCGCCGCTATTAAACCTCGTTATAATATATATAGAGAGGTTTATATATATATATATATATATATATATATATATATATATATATATATATATATATATATATATATATGTAAACCTCTCTATATATATTATAACGAGGTTTAATAGCGGCGACGATACTCATCAGCGACAGTCAAGGCGGGGCCGACTCTCAGCGCGAGTTGCGTTCTCTTCGAAAAGAGCCGAAGAGGGCGACCCACTAGAAGGTGTTCGAGAGGACGACCCATTACCAAGTTCGATCGCTTCGCTACAATTACCCCGGGTACGAAAAGGGAGCCGCCTGGGGACCTAGCAACTTGTCACTATGAGGGGGTCGTGGTAGGGCTTCAGGCGCTCCACGTTGACAATGTCGCGCCCTCGACGGCGCATGTCCGAAGACGGTTCCATGGGTTCGATCAGGTAGTTGACCGGGGATGTGCGTTCGACGATACGGTAGGGGCCTGCGTATTTGGGCAGCAGTTTGTGGGCAGTGGGCTTGTATATATATATATATATATATATATGTGTGTGTATATATATATCATCGCCTTTCTACACCCACTGCAGGCAAAGGCCTCTCCCATGTTCCGCCAATCAACCCGGTCCTGTGCTTTCCCTACAAACTTCTTAATCTCATCTACCCACCTAATTTTCTGTCTCCCCCTCACGCGTTTGCCATCTCTTGGAATCCAATCAGTTACCCATAATGACCACCGGTTATCCTGCCGACGTGCTACGTGCCCGGCCCATATCCATTTCTTCTTCTTGATTTCAACTATGATATCCTTAACCCCCGTTTGTTCCCTGATCCACTCTGCTTTCTTCCTGTCTCTTAAGGTTACACCTGTCATTTTCCTTTCCATCGCTCGCTTCGTAGTCGTCAATTTAAGTTGAATCCTCTTTGTAAGTCTCCAGGTTTCTGCTCCGTAGGTAACTACCGGTAAAATGCAGCTGTTATATACCTTCCTCTTGAGGGATAGTGGTAGACTACCATTCATGATTTGGTAATGCTTGCCGGATGAGCCCCATCCCATCCTTATTCTTCTAGTTATTTCACTCTCATGGTTCGGCTCCGCGGTTACTACCTGTCCTAAGTAGGCGTACTCCTTTAAAACTTCCAGTGTCTCGCACACCTATCGCAAAGCGCTGTTCTCTGCCAAGATTGTTCCGCATTGCTTTAGTTTTATGCATATTAATTTTCAGACCTCCTCTTCTACTTTCCGTATCCAGTTCAGTAATTATGAGCTGTAATTCGTCTCCCGCGTTACTCATCAAGCAATGTCATCAGCGAATTGCAGGTTACTGAGATACTCTCCATTAACTCTTATCCCTAATTCTTCCCAATCTGGGGCCCTAAAAACCTCCTGTAAACACGCGGTGAATAGCATTGGGGAGATCGTGTCTCCCTGCCGTACGCCCTTCTTTATTGGGATTCTGTCGCTTTCTTTATGGAGGACTATAGTGGCTGTGGATCCGCTGTAGATTTCTTCCATTATGTTTATATAGGCGCTTCGTCGATGCCCTGATGCCGCAGTGCCTGCTTGACTGCTGGTGTCTCCACCGACATCGTGTATATATATATATACATATACATCGCGGGAGGTCTAAACGACGTGTTGAATGAAGAATCAGCCGAACTAGCGACCACATTGGCGAAAGGGGTCGATGACATGCGCGCCATTTCCCCTCAGGTGCAGATAGTGGTATGCACAATACCGGAGGTACCGGTGCGTGACTGCAACCTGCAAAGAGCGGTTGTCGACGCAAACAAAGAGATATGGCAGATGAGTAGAGAGAAAGGCATCGAGGTAGTGGAAATAAACAGAGAGGTGCACAGGTGGGGTGGTTTTCGAAGAGACGGAATACACTTCGATAAGAGGCTTCGTAATGAGCTGGGTTGGCGACTTGCAGGTCGCGCAGTAGCCTTTTTGGGGGGCACGCGGGCCCTTCGGTTCCCAGGGTAGCTTGTAATGAGGAAAACAACCAGGGGGACTCTTTGACAGGCAGTATAGCGAAAAACCAGAGAAAAAGTAAAAGAAGGGAGAAGGCGCGTGTTGCAATTAGTTACATTAACATGCAGGGTGGCAGAAAAAAAGGCAAAATGGTTAGAGATTGAGGAACAGTCAAACAGGGAACAGATAGGTGTTTATACGGTTACAGAAACACACCTTAGAGACTTGGAAGAGCCACCACATATTGACAATTATATTTGGGAAGGATGTAACAGGATCACATCAGAAAGCAGAGGTGGGGGTGTTGGAATGCTAATTCATAGCAGAACAAAATGGCATAGAGTGAAACAAACGTGTTCAGACCACATATGGGTTTGGGGCACAGTAGGTGGAAAGAAAACGTGGCTAGGTGTAGCTTACTTGTGGACAGGGAATAACTGCAGAGAAAAGAATCGGGAGATAGTGAAATGCATAGGCACCGATATTAAAGAATTTGGTCCTGATGCCGAAATAATCCTTCTAGGGGACATGAACGCTCACATTCATGACCTTGACGGATATTCAGACACCAATGGCAAGTTATTGCTAGATCTCTGCGAGCAACATAGTCTTGAGATAGTTAACGTGTGGCCTAAGTGTAAGGGGCAGATCACGTGGGAAGTCGGAAACAGGCAATCGAGCATTGATTATTGTCTCATGACAGAAGGAATATATGACAAACTTAGAAAGATGAGAATAGACGAGGAAGGGATTAACAGCTTGGGTAGTGATCATAAACGCATAATATTACAAATGGGATATAAAACTGAAAATAAGAACATAGAATCAACGTTTGACAGCTTGTATCTAAATAACAAACAAATAACAAATATAGCCGCAAGAGTCGAGGAAAAAGTAGACGAACTACCAGGCAAAGATTGGAAGTATAGTGAGCTGCTACATGTAATCACGAAAGAAATGGAAAAAGAGAAGAAAACTATTCGTTGGAAAGGAAAGAGAAAGCCAAAAAGTTGATGGAACAAAGAAATCCGGGAGGCGATCGAGAAGCGACGTGAGGCATCACGGGAGCACAGACAGGCAAAAAAAGGAGAAGCGGCCACAGGGCGAGGCCAACCAAATATGGGAAATATATTTAGAGCAAAAATCCATTGTGCTGAAATTAGTCGAGGCAAAAATTAAAGGTGAAAGTGAACGCTGGATGACAGAGATTCGCGAAAAGAAGAAGGCCGCGTCTAGGATATTTTGGAGCCACCTAAAAGCGCTGGGTAGGACAACAACGTTTGGTAGATGAAGGAGGAAATCAACTGGAAGGGTATGAAGCGCTAGGTTACATCCGAAAGATAACAGCCGATTTGTTTAAAAATGTCGCCCAGGGGATTCCCCCGGTGAGTAACAGTACGCAAAGTAGTGCAACCGAGGAAGATGTAGTACTAGAGACTTTCAATTGGAAGAAGGCCGAAGGAAAAATTCCTAAGCGCACTACTCCGGGCTTATATGGGGTTCCCGTCAGCCTCATTAACGAACTCGGACATAACACTAAAGAGGCACTGCTGAAAGCCGTAGAAAAGTGCTTACAGGAGAGGGAATTACCACAGTTGGCGAAAAAGTAGAATGAACTTAATCTATTAAGGCAGGGGAGAAAAGGATAACATTCGCTCATATAGACCGCTAACCATTGCATCGGTGCTATACAGTTTGGCGATGCAGGCAGTAAAATTAAAAATAGAAGCGTGGGTAGAACAAAATGATATTTTGGGAGAACTTCAGAATGGATTTGGAATCGACAGGCGGTTAGACGATAATCTGTTTGTTCTTACCCAGTGTATAGAAATATCGAAAATAGAAAACAGGCCCTTATACGTAGCTTATCTAGATATCACCGGGGTGTATGACAGCGTTAATCAGGAAATTTTGTGGGACATATTGAAAGAAGTGGGCATAGGGGACGACTGTATACAGCTTCTGAGGAAAATATACCGAGAAAATACAGTTTGTACAGAATGGGAAGGAATGAGTAGCAAGGACAGCGTTGAAATTAGCATGGGGCTGAGACAGGGATGTCCTTTGTCCCCGCTATTATTCATGCTGTACATGGTGAGGATGGAAAAAGCGCTAGAAGGTAGCAACATTGGATTAATTTGTCACACAAACAGGTCGGCACGATGGTTGAGCAGAAGCTCCCAGGTCTATTTTATGGTGATGATATTGTCTTATTTGCGGACAGTCAAGATGATATACAGCGACTGGCAGATATATGCGGAAGGGAATGTGAGGCTCTAGGACTAGGATTTAGTGCAACAAAATGTGGATTGACTGTATTCAATGATCACGAAGACCATGCGGTCATAATACAGGGCCAAAAATACCGAGGGTAAGCGAGTACAAGTACCTCGGAGTATGGGTAAATAAGGGGGACAGATATATGGAGGTGCAAGAGAAAGCATCGGTAGCAAAGGGAAAGAGGAATGCTGCAATTATGAAGCACAGAGCTTTATGGGGATACAATAGGTACGAGGTGCTTCGAGGGCTGTAGAAGGGTGTGATGGTTCCAGGCCTTACATTTGGGAACTCAGTGGTGTGCATGAAGTCAGAGGTACAATCAGGAATGGATGTAAATCAAAGGACGGTGGGCCGCCTCGCGTTGGGCGCTCACGGGAAGACGACAAATGAGGCTGTAAAGGGTGATATGGGATGGACAGGCTTTGAATTGAGGGAAGCACAGAGCAAAATGAGATTCGAAGAGAGGCTGAGGAAAATGAAGAAGAGTAGATGTGCAGAGAAGGTTTTCAGGTATTTGTATAGAAAAAGCGTTGACACGCAGTGGAGAAAAAGAACTAGGAGGCTCACGAGTAAGTATACGGCTAGCAGTGCGGGCGATATGGCAACAAGGAGCATTAAGCGGAAGGTCAGAGAGGCGGAGAGGACTTATTGGATGGCAGCGATGGAAAAGAAGCCGGCTCTGAGTAACTACCGAAAGGGAAAAAACGAAATAAGGAGGGAAAGGTTTTATGATAATTCAAGGGGAAGCGCTTTGCTGTTTGAAGCAAGGGCGGGCTGCCTTAGAACGCGTAGTTATAAAGTGAGATTCAGTAACGAAGAAGAACAATGTACATGCTGCGGGGGAACTAAGGAAACGATGGAACATGTACTGATTGAATGTGGCGATATTCAGCCAGTTATACGTGTGGGCACGAGTCTACATGAAGCCTTGGGTTTTAGGGACAACAATGGAAAGCTGAACACGTCCGCGATAGAAATAAGAGACGGTTAGAGTATTGGTGGCAGAAAAGTAGAGATAAAGTACAAAAATGAATAATGGGGGAAAATAAGGTCATTCTGCCTGAAAAGGCAGAGAGATGGACCGTGAATTTATATTTTTTTTGGTAAAATAACATAGATTTAATCAGTGTAGATAAGGTATTAGGCCAACTTGAAACAAGAAAGTTCTTTTTTTTTTCTTCGAGCCTGGTGGCAGAGATGTCACCGCCCCGTTATAAAGGGGACGCTCATAGCATCCATCCATCCATCCAGCAGCGCCACTAAGCGATGCTTGGAGAGCCTATGGAGAAACGTTTCTCCTCAACCACGTGACATGCGCGCGCGCGCATGCGCACGCCGAGTTACATCGTGATTCCGTGCTGCGGAGAGCGACCGCCCTTTCGAGCTCAGTCGGCAGCCTCAGACCAGACTATCCAGTGCTACCGATCTCGGCCAGTCGCGTGCAATTACTTGTACCTAGGATTGATGCGAGCAATACACGAGTGACGTTCATTGCTTTTGTTCTATGCGTTGGGTAACGTGTGTGGCGTTTTTTTTTTCTTTTTTCAATCGCTCGGCGTGTGCGCGATGCGCCGCATACTTTCGTGTGTCTCGTGTTGTTTGTATACGTTTGCGCACGATCTGCTTGTCGTAAATACAGTAAGTCCCACTTCACAAAACAGTCTTGTTTTAATGAACACCTTAGACTGTACACCAATAATTTAATTTTTTTCGGCGTTATCATACTTGGCAAGAGCACGAGTTTTTAGTTTTGCACAGCATTTATAGCACTTATCAATACAACAAGCAATAGACGTCAGACTCTGCCCAGGCGGCGCTGCGAAAAACACCGCCACCAGCGCCCTCATCGTAGCCCTGGCACTAACTGGGTAGTGCAAAGAGAGCCGCCTGCAAGCGAATGTGCATAGGCCGCAATATAACCCTCCTCTTTCTTTGGTGTCGAGGCGCGGTGTCCTGAAAATCAAGGACCTGGAAAGCTTCTTCTGCCAATCCACGCTTCAGAAACAAAGGAAGCTGATCAAAGCGAACCGCGAGCACAATGCAAAATAAGTTTTAGTTATTCCCGCGCGCTGCAACTCGCAAGTACAAGCGAGCATCACACGACACCGAGTTCGAGGCAAGCCCTCCGACATCCGTTCTCTAGAGCCTAAATGCTTTAAAATCGGGTATATACGTATGCCACAGCGATAAAGTACCTACCTACACGATCAGTTTACTTAGCTATGCATCTTACGATCAGTGGTACACAACTCGGTTCATCAGGGGCGAATGGCTCCAGTGATTTTCGCCTTTTCAGTTGTATTCTCCCTTAATTCATCTCTCGCTTCCTGTGCGTTGGAGTGTTTTATTACGCATCCTCAAATGGTCTCTTGATGGTCGTCTTCCGTTTGTATGTACTGCAAATGGGGATACGTGCGTGTCCACTTTCGCGGGGTACAACCAAAGGCAAAACCGTGGCCTCCGACATAGCTACGGCAACCGCGGAGGACACGAGCGAAACAAACCTGAAGGGGGTCACGACCAACATTCTGCGATTTACTTGTATGACGCACGTGGTGTTAGCTAGTTAGAACCAGAACTCTGAGCCTTCAAAACGTACATACGTCCGCGATGCTGTGTTGTGACGACCAACTCGTCGCGGTGTGCGTATCACGCGTCTCCAGTCTGCCTCTAGCTGCTCACTTCGTGTTACACGACAAGCACCGCGGTCAGAGCCTCTGCTGAGCTTCATAGTCAAGGTTACCACGGTTTTGCATCAGGGCTACGCAAAACAACAGCAGAGCCACACATTCATGCCACCGGCTGTGGAGAACGCGAGTACTTTGCTTACCCAACGCGTTCGCAACGGCCCGTATCCATCGCTCTCGCCTTTCTTCTTTGTACGACAACTTTGGAAATCGGTAAAACTGAACGTTGTTATTCAGTCTTTTACGTCCGTGGCAATTCACAACGCAACTGTGCGTCTTTTGCGGAGTTTCTTCGTAGCGTGCGGAGGGCTCTCGTCTGCTGCTGTTTTCGCCGTCGTTCAGGCGAGTGATCCAACAAGCACTTCACGACGGTTCGGTGGCGTGTCCGACTAGCGGAGAGCAATTCACAGCTCTCGTTCTGAGTGCTAAATGCGCAAACACACGCGATATTAAGCTCAATCGTTGTTTCGCACTCGCTAGTTGCACCTGGTCCCATAGCAAACTGTGCGAGAGAGTCGGTCTATGCACTACTCAATACTTCTCCGACAGGTGGCGCCACACATCTTGGAAACTCCAGAGTCTGACGTCTATATAAAGAATTCATGAAAGTTAATTTTTTCAACATTTTAGCAAGCGTGATACCACTGGACAGTGCATGCGTGAAAGTACGATATCATATAATTGCTGGACTTTTACGTGTCGAAACCACCGTATGATTATGAGGCACGCCGTAGTGTGGGACTACGAATTAATTTCGATCAACTGGGGTTTTATAACGTGCACCCGAACATGAGCACATGGGTGTTCTTTGCCTTTCGCCCCCATCTAAATGCTGCCGCCGTGGCCGCATTTTAACGTTAAACTGCATCGTAATTGCACGTACCAGAAAAATAGGTCAATGACTTCTGTCAATTAGGCGAAAATTCTCAATCACATGCGTTTTGCAATACGCATGGCATCACTGAGAATTAGCACGGACTTATGCACGCGTGCAGTATGTATCTCTCGTTCTCGGGATTTTGCTTTGGCGTGTGAAACTCAACACAAAATGCGCTTCTAATGACAGCTGTGCACAGTAGGTAATCACTAACACTCTCACTCACCTTTGTGAAAAGAGTATTCCAAATTCAACGCAAGAGTAACCACCGCCACAACGACAACTACACAGTTGTCGCACAATGACTGCAATTTGACACGCCAGGCGAATACCGTGACGTAACAGTAGCATGTAGGTGCAGCGAACTGAAATATTACAGAACACGTAGCGTGGGTAGCATTCTTTTCCATTATTCGCGCGGTGTAGCGCCACTGACATCGCTCTCGAAAGGCCACCGTCCGGTGCGAGGCCATCTTGTCTTGTTTCTTCGCACGACCCGCGTTGTAACGTACGTATACACAAATGAGACGGCCGTACCGCATCAGAAGCATTGTCATTGAAGCGATAGAAGTTGAACGAATCCGTGGCTCGTCGTCATACTTGTGGTCTACGCTTAAATAGAATGTGAACAGATGTCAACGCCAAACCACTCAACGAAGTCGACGCGACGAAGGAACGAAGGCGACAGAATCTGAACTGCATGTTGCCGATGTTGCGCCCTCCCACGGTAACTATAGAAAATAAAGAAATCAGAGAGAGAAATTTTATCTGTGGCCACTTTCAAAAGATGGCGCTACTTCAAAATGTCGTCGGAAAGGTATGAACGGTTCTCAATATGGTAGTTTCCGCACTAACTTAATCAACTCTGTAATTATGTCGTTCATTATTATGCGACTTTAGATTAACTGATGCGCTTGTCTAAGCCATAGCTACAATTTAATAATGTCTGCGTATATTGTGATGCAGCCATGAAATGGTAAAGAGTTCAAGAAAAATGACGCATGGCTTGTGCCACTATGGTCCACAGTAATTCAGTGACTATATAAGGGCCTGCGCTTCATAGGCGGACATGTGTAAACATGTCTGTACTACGTATGCGTCTGTAGTGAATTGTTCATGTTATAGGTTTTAGACATGCGATTGATTTGTGTATGTATTGAATTCAGTGCGTTTACTATGTGTCGGCCTAGTGAACGTGTGCCTATTAATAAAATCTGCGTCAACTTTCCGGTGTCCTTGAGTCATCCATGAATGGGGCCACCTTGCCGAAATGCTATAGCGTAGTATCAAAGTACGCCGCCTCAGTCAGAAACAACTTTTTTTAGTATTGTTTAATCCCTCTAGATGGCGCCAGCTACCAGCTACTTCACGGCTGCGGCGCTCTCACAGCTCCACCTACTTATATGAAGTTGAACATCTATCTATCGAAACTATGCCCTGCTGCGCCGGGATTGTCTTGATGCTACAGAATGTACATTTTGGAGGCACAAACGCGTGAATAACGTCGATACACCATGTGGTGCTTCGACAAATAAAGACAGCAAGCCTAATGTACAGTCTCCGGGTGAGAGCCCCTTTGCGGTATCCGTCTCTTGTAAAGTGAACGCCGTCTCGCTGGCCGAGCGAAACGTACGAGTTCCGTCGTTCCGTTTAGCGAGGTTTTCATCACGACAGGTTTGTCTGCTTGATTTTATTGTCATATCGTTCGATATTAAGCTCAGCGGGACCGTTTTTTGTGATTACCAGTGCCGCATACTCTTTATCAGTCGAGAATCGATGCACTCGCTAGGCCTAAATCTATTGGTCGCTTCACTGGCTTGGCGGCAGCCATATTGATTTTCACGGGGGAGGAAGGGTTTCTCCATTGAAAAGGGAGGAAAGTTCCTCCATTTGAATACGAACACTGGGGACATCGCCGTTTCTCCCTTCAAGGAGAGAGGGTCACTCCATTTTTTAAGAGTGTAGGAAACACTGAGCAACGAGTGAACGGCTTCCGACGATAGGAGGGCGCAATCTCGTTCCTGCGACGACTGCCGCCATCCATGACTCAGTGGTCCACAGTAATGCGGCAATTCGCAGGAGACGTCTGTTCAATGATGATTAGCAGGCCAAATTAGCGATGTCAAAGTCTTTTGCATCAGAAACGAGATGGAAATTCAGTTCAAATAGGGACTTGGCAGCGTGGGCAGAACGATGCTCCATGTATTTTCTCGTTACAGAGAAAATACGGCAGATCTCTCACATTCTGAGAATAAACTTCATGCGAAGCATTGACCCAGTACCAGACTACAAAATGTAACAGACAGCTGAGCTAGTTGGTACGCATTCATGCTAAAAGACTAGGCGTGCAAACACGCTCACTAGGTAAGGCACGAAACCACAAACGCTCACTAACACCGACTGTTAGCTAGCGTTTGTGGTGTCTTGACTTATCTCGTGTGTCCGTGTTTGCACGCCCTTTATTTTAACACGAAAGTGTTTTATGTCAGGTTCCACCAAGACTTCAGTGACGTATTTCCGTCACGAAAATAACGTGAGAAAAATGCATGCGATCACATGGCAAAGAAAAAAATTCCGCCAACGGGAGTCGAACTCACGACCTCTCTGTCCGCGACAAAAGATACCGGGCATGCTATTCACTGCGCCACGGGCACAGAATCAGGAGGCTTTGAACACGCGTCTTGTATATGTCGCACTTTCTTCTCACAGTGCTCGTGGTCGGCGAGGTGGTTTCGCTCTCTGGGAGCGGCAGAGTGAAGTAATCCGCCAAGACCGTGGCCGCGGCGATTAGCTCCTGCAACGCGTCGTTGCTATGCGGCCGTCTCACTTACTCGGCGCGTAAGTGCAATTTTGTCAACGCCTCAACACACGGCGCGATGGCGACCATAGTCCAAGCGTCGGCCTCGCTCATAGCATCAATCTATACCAAAAATAGCTCTGCGACACGCGCCTTCCTCGCCTGGCTGGAACACCGCGTTCCCCGTTTACGCTCGCCCCGACAAAAATCGCGGCCTGGCTACAGGGGAGACACGACGCGCGTTGTATTTCCCTCTAGTCCAGCCATGGTGTTCAATAACTCTTTAACATGCCGCGGAATAGCGACCTCAGCCCAAGTTCTGCGTCCAATCAGCGACGCTATTCTGGCTGCCACACCGCTTTCTCTAATTACGCTCTCACCGTTAACCACTACCACAAAGGTTTGTTTAATCAAACATCATGGACGTTAGTCGTCCGGATGGAGACGTACCAACAAGCGTCAACGTGGGTGCATCCTCGTTAAACGGTTCTATAGCTACCAAACACCAATAGACACTGTGCAAGCTCTCTTTCACCAATATGCAGTAAACATTCAACTACTTTTGTAAGGACACGCTTTACTTTCGGGTTATACCGATTCCTAAGACGGAGGAATCAACCATGAATTTTTCAACCGAATACCAGACTATGCCGGATTTTTTTCTTTGAGGCAAGGTGGATCAACATATCTGTGGTTCAAGATTCGTGCCTTCTAAGTCTAGCCATCTCCACCATATTTTCCCACACGGCCACTAGACAACCTGTGGTGCTTTAGCGAGAAGTTTTGCCTTTTAGCCGTCCAGAATAATTGAAAATAATGACCATAATTTATCAATACATAATAGACATTTAGTGAAACCAATTTCATGCATTATATACTCGTCTCAAAGTGAACAGCCTGAACAAAGCTACATTAGTTGTAATCACGAGTAAATGCAACGTTTCATTTTACATGTTACCTGCAATGGATACATGATGAACGTGCATACTGTCAGATATGTACAGTGGTATTGTGCTTTTGTGCAACAAATAAAATATTCATATGGTGCACAGAGCATTGCATTTCTTCAAGAAACAGTATCTAAATGTGCCGTTTGTGTGCTCTTACTCTGTTCCCACTCACTTTTTGTAAAGTTTGCGCAAAAATCTTCGATAACGTTTAACCAACTAGCCCACTGCCAAGTTTTTTTCAAGAAACAGATCGTATGAGTACCATGGTACATCTACAGAACTACACATGTGCATGTGTTGATGCATACTCATGCATACGTTTGGCCAGCTGCAAGAACAGAATTTGCCGATAGCAGCCAACGACATTACTCACGAACAGAACTTAACTTTCAATTAGACTTAGCCAGCGCGAACAGCTTACAGGGGACATCTTCTCCTAAGAGATCTCTGCTTTTGCACTACTGCACGAGCAAGCTAAAAGGGTAAAGTGAGGCTTAGATCTTCGACATCAAAGGTACAGAAAGTTATGCAACAGCACGCTTTTTATTGCATTTATTCCACAGCATACCATTTTTTTGCACTTTTCACAGTGTGGAGGCAGGTGCCACTCAATATGTTGGCCATCCACTGCATTTATATCTACACAGAAGTAAGAAAATTTCATCATGACGTGGGTATACTGTATGTCACGCTCTATCGTGTGAAAGTTTTAGTCATTACTTTTTCTAACTTTATTTTAGGCTTCCGGGGACGAATACGCTGTACAGAAAGAACACCCTGGCCCCAATTTTGTCCAAAAAACCAAAGTCGCCTGAACAGTTGAAGGTGGATTGTGCTACCGGCAGTGAAAAGCTGTGATTTTGCAATGTGCAAGTGTATAAACGATACGATTACGCTAATCAATGGCATTAGCTTGCCAAATGTGATTTTGCGAGGCGCAACTTTATTCACAGTTACATTGAGTGAGCTGTAAATAAGCATTGGGGAAGTTTGTGATCATGAATTTTGGTAGTGTTTAGAGCGCGCACGCTGTACCAATAATACCGCACACTCTTGCTATTTCTATCCATTTTCTTACGTTGTTTGTGTGCACTGTCAATAATGTCAATATACTTTTTAACTTCTCATACATCTAATGTTAACTTTTAAGCTTCCAAATTCTTTATTTGTTAATTGCTATACACGAGGGCAAGTCAAAAAGTGAAGGAATTTTTGCAAAAAGTTACATTTATTCTAATGGTAGAAAACAGAAGCATCATTATTTTCTACGTAACCTCCCTGCACTTCATCGCACTTCGCCGAACATTTGGCAAGTTCTTCTTTTTTTATTCAGTTGGAAAAAAGTGTTAACTCGGTAGCGTTAAAGAGCTCTTTTCGCAGAAACTCCAGAGTCGGCGTCGTTGGCTGTGGGCGAAAAAGCAGCGTTGTCCGTGAGCGAAAATTCAAGAAAGATGCAAAAAATAAATAAAAAAATCTTCCGCTCGAGTGCAAATCGAACCAATGTCAGGAGCCACGCCCATGCTCCAAAATTGCTTCGGAACACAACACTATATGAATTTTAAGTATTGCGAGGTGTGTCATTACCACAGTAATATTGCGGGGCAGAAGCGTAGAATCACATCAGGCGTCAAAACGTGCGAATTGCGCAATGAGTGGTTAGTTTAAAGGCCCATCAATTACAAAGCCCACAGGCATTATTCATTATCATTACCAACAACAACCTCAACAACGTGTGTACTGCACAGATGCACGTGTTGCCTTACGGACGTGTTGTGGGTACCTCGGAAACACGTAAAAGGAAGAAATTTAGCTCCCCTGCCCGCCTTGACCTCGTATTCCCGGACGTGTACACTACCCTCAACTGCCGGTGCTGTCGCACTCACCCGGCTACGCTTCCGCATATGCTGTGGGAGTGCCCAGCAAAGTACCGACACCTTAACACCACGACCCTTTCGTCGAGGCTGCCCGAGGCTCCGTGGAGCTCCGCTCTCGACGAACAAATCTGGGCGACCCAGCAGGCCCGTGAGGAGGCGTCGAGGCAAACCCTTCACGTCGCCTCATGGGAGGCCTAGGCCCGGCCACCTAAGCCTGCTGGTTTCTGCTAATAATGTTTATTGCTCCTCCTTGCTTTTTCGTACGGCGTACTGGCGTCATTAAGGAAGGGATTATGTCGTAGTGGGCACTTCGCAGCTGCACTTGCAGCAGGCATTCCAGGACAGTTTGAAAGGGTCAGTTTACGGGCGCAGGAACCTTCCTTGCGGCTTGTCCACCGAGAAGCGAAGCCAGGCTAGCGGTTGCGAAAGCGATGCGAACAGAGTCCGATTACGCTATCGCGTTCTGCTCCTGAAGGCGAAATTCAAGCTTCCTCTGACTTTTTTTGGGTTTCACCTGGAACCAGTTTTGTACCGCGTCAATGGCTTCTGCTTCGGTTGCAAATCTTCCTGACTGAGCGCTTCCTTCAATTGTCCAAACATATGAAAACCGCGTGGAGCCCGATCTGGACAGTATGCCGCATGTTCCAGCGATTCGAATTTTAGCTCCTTTATTCTTTCGGCCGTACGTTTTGCGCATTGTGGCAGAGTGTTATCTAGCTGCAGGATGACACCCTTTGCAGTTTTCTACGACGTTTGGACCTTATTGCAGGTTTCAGTTTGGTTCGCAACACATCACAATAGTTGGCAATGTTCACAGTTTCACCCCTTCGGGTCACATGAACAGCTACACACTTTCCATCTCCCAGAATAGTGTTAGCATGATTTTGCCAGCTGATAGTTGACGTTTCAATTGCTTAACTTCCGGTGGTTATTTATTTATTTATTTATTTATTTACTTATTTGAACATACTGTTAACCCACATTTGAGGGTCATGACCAAGGAGGTTGAAAAAAAACTTCTGGAGTGGAGGTCCCCTATACGCGCCCACGTGAGCAGGTGAAGCCTGGGAAACCGATTGGCAGCCATCTTGCTCCAGGCAAGAGGCAGCGCAGCTTGAGCGCGGACAGCGTAATTGCGAGCTTCTGCGGGGGCGTTTCAGCATGAGAACAGGACAGTTAGTGTCACTTATTTGGCCCAACTTTTTTTTTTTGTCCTGCAAGATTGAAGACGGCAGTTTCTTACGCCATAATACATGGGCTGAAGTGTGTCTGATAACACGTAGAATTCGCTTGCAGCATTCCCGAAATGAAGCACATGGTGGAGTTAATAAGTGGTACATAAAATTATATTTAGCGCCGGCTTTTATACAATTTCAAAACAAAAAAGAAGCATATACAATGTGGTTTATACGTGAACCGAAACAGCAACAAATCCCACAATAAAATGCATCATAATGCAGACAATCGCGAAGCTAACCGTATGGAACACGCGCCCTTAACAACTAAACACAGCAAAAGAAAAGATACAAAAGCAGACTAGTTCACCAGCTTGCTGCAGCTCTTGTTTACGCATAATACTCACAATCACGAAATCAACCATATGAAACACGCGCCCTTAAAAAGTAAACACAGCAAAAGAAAAGATACGAAAGCAGACTAATTGATGACCTTGCTGCAGCTCTTGTTTACGCTCGGTTACAATTTTTTAACACGAAAGTGTTTTATTCCGGGGTCCACCAAGATTTCAGTGACGTATTTCCGTCACGCAAATGACGTCGAAAAAATTGACACGATCAGATGGCAAAGACGAAAAGTCGAGGTAAGCAATTACCTACTCAACAGAAAAAAGCCCTAGCAGGTACGTGCCACAGAAATGGGCGAACTGCACTGCCCACCACTGGTCCACGATAAATGAAGTTGTCCTAGCTCATGACATGACAGACAACGATCTTATTGTAGTCCTGAGAAGCTCATGCCTGGGGGTACCCGGAATGAGCTGATGGCTTCACCCATGATGGGACTATCCAAGCTCAGGTACATGTCGCAAAAATTGGGCGAACCCCTATATCCAGCACTGGTCCATTAAAAATGAAAAAGTTTTCCACGGGCAAAAACGTATGTGCCATATAAATTGGGCAAATCCCACTACCAACCACTGATCCTCTTAACCCCTTGAGGGTCGAATTTTTTCGCGAAATCCAGTCCAAAAATGTGTAATTTTTTTACTGCTGAAATAAATTCTTCAGATGATTCTATTTCAGAAAAAAATTGTCTAAAATTTTTTTTCATGACCGTAAAGTGACAAGAAAATCATTTTTGTTGTTACATACACATGGTTCAGTCGTAGTAAAATCAAGCAAAATCCTGAAAAAAAAGCTTAACAGTTTTTTATAAATAAAAATTATGCATTGTGTAAACATTGATCACGGACATACAAAAATAAGCGCACCAGAGTACTTTTCCGGTTAAAAGTCTTCGTGCTCTAACACTAAAAACTTTTCAGTGTGTGATAGTCATTGAAGCATGGCTGGCCGCGCACGCTTTTCAGATGTCACTCCGTGATCGTCATCGAAGTCTAAACTCGTCAAAAAATCCTCGTATGACACACTGTAATCCAATTAATCACATTCTGATTCGGCACTTGGAGAATAGTCCGCATCGGAAGAATCGCTGCTCGACTCACCAGCAGCAGAGCAACCGGCGCGCGCTTCCATAGCGTAAGCGAACTGCGTCAGTGAGCGCACGGAAGAAATCTCTATGGTTGTGCGCCCGTCCGGAAAGCAAAACGAGTGAAAACGGTACAGTAATCCTTCGCTTTATCACTAACAAGACGTAGTTAGTTTTTCCGAGACTCCAAAACAAGAAACGCAGTCACGGCGGCGTCGTTTGTGCAATTTCGCGCCGCACGGAAACAGATGTAATCGCGTCCCGGGGTGCAATAAACGAGAGAGTAACAAGCGGTCACCCTTTGAGAGATTAGAAACCAAACAGCCTTCAGCTTTGCAGGCGCAATAAGCGAAAACCACCCGAAGGACGAACCGCGTGCGCGCGTTCCGATGCGCAAGTGAAAGCCGCCGCGCCGCTTTGGAAAGCAAAAAAAAAAGCGGAGAGACATCGGCACATTAAAAAATTCCACGTATTCCCAAAGCGTGGCAGCACATTCCAACCAAGAGAAATGATCGAAGAAGGCGCGCGTTTCAAACCAACCATTCCGCGGGCGCGCTCGGTTGCGCAAGCGAGAGCCGGCGCGCCGTTTTGCGAAGCATAAAAAAAGCAACAACGGAGAGACATCGGCGCATGAAAAAAATTCCACGTATTCCCGAAGCGTGGCAGCACATGCAAAGCAAGAGAAATGATCGAAAAAGGCGCGCACTTTAAAAGAGCTGCACCGCGAACGCGCTCGGATGGGCAAGCGATAGCCGGCGCGCCGTTTTGGGAAGCAAAACAAAAATACAACGGAGAGACATTGGCGTATGAAAAAAAATTCCACGTATTCCCGAAGTGTAGAAGCACAGGCTAAGCGAGAGAAAATGATCGAAAAAGGCGCGCGTTTTAAAAATAAACGCTATGCCGTACATGTAGGACGAAAACCCTTTGGTACCAGGAAGCTTCTGCCGTACATGTACGGCGAAAACCCTCAAGGGGTTAAAATCAAAGGATCCCTCGGACGCCAGGCACCAATCTATGTCGCAAACAAATTGGACCAACCCCACGACTTACCACTGGTCAACCAAAATGCCGAGAAATGGGTAACGATGCAAAAAGACATGTTTCTAAAATGGCTGCTCACGATTTATTTATAGATACTGCAGCGCGTTAGGGCTATGACAGGAGATAGTGCACGAAACGCCAAGCGCATGCGGCAAGCCAGACAAGACTCTTGGTCGACGCATGTCGCCTCAAAAAGACGCATGCTGCTCAAATAAGGAACTTTAGAGGAGGATGTGCAAAACTCAAGAGACATTCTGTACTCTTAAGCACCTTTCATGAAAATTTTGTACCTTTCTGCACGTTTCATCAAAATTCTTTGACACCTCTGTTTCCTGTGCTACACAGCTTCGCTGGTCATGCGCCTTCACAGAATGGAATGGTTGATAAATTTTTGTCCAGATAAACTCACCAGCGTCTGAAGAATCTTCTTGAGCGGGACAAAGTGCCTGAGGTGTCGATGAGGAGACCGCGATGCTTAAATCTTGGGGCATCGTGGATCACACTCTCGTTGACAGCGAACTGCGCAGCGAACACACACCAGAAAAAAAAGGTTAGATGTTTCATCGCGTTTTGCTTCGTTGAAAGGCGTCACGGTGTGGCATTGTTCAAACAACACTTCCATTATCAAACTATGGCTGTCAATTCCGGCGCCACACAATTCGACCACGCGGACGCCTTGGTTCACGGGACGCTCACGGCGCGGCGCTGTTAGCTTACATTACGCTAACATTACGCCGCCGTTAAGAAGGCTGCCGAACGTGCTTGTCGTGCCCGAATCGCGCAACTCACGTTGATTCTCATGTTGCATATTACGCGATATATATTTTAGATGCGAAGGATCTCTTGCTCGGGGGTATGTCCCGCGGCCTGGTAGTCCGCACTCACACTAGGCATGCGCAACTCTCCTCCTTCCCTCTCTCCTACACCTGCGCGTTACTCTCTCCACTTCTCTACCAGCACCTGCTTGCGCTTCTGCTGCGTTCTCGCTTCTGCTCTCGCGGCACATGTGCTACTCTCCTCCTCAAGTCTCCTCTCCTTCAAGTGGTAGAGCGCTGCGCGCGTTAAGTCCAGCGCTTGCTTCGGTTGACTCCTCTTAAATGCGGGCTCGACATGCCGAAATTTTCTCCTGCGCAGCACCGCGATGAGTGGCAGCGCATGCGCGTCCCTTCCCCCTCTCTCTCCTCTCCTACTCTGCCTCCCTCTCGCGCGCCTGTCGACCGCGTTCCCCGCTCGCCCTCTGAGAATTAACGGCCATGCTAGAGGGAAGACACAACGCGGTAGTGTTCCTCTTCGCGTTCCACGACGCGAGGTTGGTAGCATGCCTGAGGTCGGTAGCATGCCCAACGAACGCCAACGGAACGCGATCGTGCAAGTGCTCAGGCTTCGCATCGCCCTTTAGCGAGAGATGGTGTAATTTTTTTATTTTGTCTAGCATGCTAAACTAAACACTGCTCAAGTGTTATATCGCGAGATTTTCATGTGATGCAAGCCATATGACTGCGTCATATAGTCACCGCGTTCATTGCGCGATTTTGTTCCCATGGTCCAAATATTGTGACAAGTCAGCGCACAGATATGGGACATTTAACAATCAAATGTTCAGTCGCAGTACTTATCTCAACATGTAAAAATGCAACGATTCACTTGGCAAAATAGAATATGAGTAGCTTCCGCAACAATGGCTTCTTTGCCTACATCTTAGCACTGAATTCTTGTATCTGATATACAAGCAGGGTCATTCACAAGAGTATGAAGTTGCGCATGTATGAAGCATGAAGTATGAAGTATGAAGTTTGGCATTCAGCCGTGCCTTGATCAATTTGTGGCACAAGAGCTTTATGAGCACCTTGCTGTGGCCTGGCTCTTCCCTCATGAACATGAAAATGGGGACGTCCACACGCACGTCACCGCTACGATCCCACTGGTTTCTATTGGCCGCGAGATCGAACGGAGTCGCCGCCTGGCGGCTTCTGGCTGAACGGCGCCTAGTGTGGATTGCTCCATGCGTCGTCTGCTAGCCACGTTGTGTTTGCATGTGCGCGTACGTCATGCAGGTCCGCAAAAGGCGGTTTGTTCTGTTGCGTTAGTGCAACTTTAACCGCTCGTACGCATGCCTAACACGATGTAAAGAAGCATTTGGCCTTGATCGGCTGTATATGTACTGTTATAAGATCAGTGAATGCACTTGTCGAGAGTGCTGTGTGTGGTCGTCGTACCCTCCGTTCACAAGAGTCATATCAGTGTAGGTGCCGCTCTGTGGCTCAAGCGCATTGCAAAGTGCACTTGGCGTTGTCCTAAAGATGAGAAGTATTAAATCTCATGTGAATAGAGCCTTTTAGAGGCTCGGTAGCAAAAAAAATGCTCTCATGGTTAGGTGTGTAGCTTCGGGACGGTCGTTTATAGGTTACGCGACGAGCTTTAGTTGTGTACGGTCCTGGTCCCACTACAGAGAAATATTTCTGTTAAGTCACGTCTGACACTGATTCGGTACTTAAATTGTCCCCTAAACAGAGCAGAAAATGGAATGACACGGAAATCGCAAACCGAGTTTCCTTGCCCAATTATAACTTGTGGCGAAATGTATACAAAGACACCGGTGTACTTAGATTAAGGTACGCGTTTAAGAGCCCTGATGGTCAGAATTAACCCAAACGGCGTACTTTACAATTAGGGCGTAGTAATTCCACACGAAGCCACATCTTTTTTTCTTTGCATTATCTTAGCGTTTGTGTTGCGTTGTTATAGTAGATTGACGGAAGGCAACGGACATTATTCGCATGAAAAAACGTACTTCGGTCCCGTGAAATAACCGGGCCTTCGTTCCATTACTTTGGTGTAAGTAATCAATCGAAGAAAGTTCTGTGCTGTACAGTTACCTTTGTGCACTGTTACACGAATAGAAACAAGCGTGTGTGTGTTAAACGTCTCAGTAGCACTAAAGTGCTGTCAGCCACGTAGCTTACCTCAGTAAACCTATTGTAGACGTCCAGGGCGTTGGTTGCGTGATGATATTGCGTGTTCACAAGTAAAGAAAGACAAAGGCACGTCTACAATAAGAACTCGTATATTTAAGCAAAAGCGCTGCGAGGTGAACGAGGCAGCAGCGACGGGGCGACTGGCGCAGCTTCGGCCCGGCGGCTGTGTTTACAACACCCGGCCGACCCGGCCGCCGTAACTCGAGTTCCCAGGCCACACTCCGTGCCCGCACAGTAAACACAACACGATGCGAACGTGGACTCCGAGCGCCGAGCACGCTCGCTCGGCGCGGTTGCTATACTATCAACTGTCCTACATTTCATTGCGAACTGAATAAGAAATTTGGATGAATATTTGAGCACGCAGTGCACATAGGGCTATTTGAACTCATCGTGCAGGAATACGGGTTTCTTTTTGTTGGGGGCTATCCAGATGAACAAGAAGAAATACTTAATTCAGTCGCACTACAGCAGTACGTCGTATGTGGAACACAAGCTTAACATGTACAAATGAAACGACAAGAAAAGGCGAGCACCCCGTTCGTTGGCAGAATGCGCTTCTCTCAGAAGTAATAATAACGTTCGGCGCGCTTCGTGCATTAATTCGGAAATGAAGAGCGCACAATTACCAAAAAGCTGCAGTCAAGGCATTTTGTTTCCCGGAAACTATGTCGAATCACTCACAACGAAGCGCTGTTGTGTGCGTTTGTATGCGCGCCGACAACCGCCTATCCACACTAGCGCGGGACGGTACTGCCACCTGTAGCCCGATCTCGCGGCGAATAGCGGTTTGGAAATGGACCTCCTGTGAGACATCATGATGCCGACAAACCGCCGGAAACCGTTCAGGAACTACACAAGCTTTTCAGCTAGAAACGTCGCTCGTCTGCAACTTAACGCTTCGGTATGCACCGGCTCCCTGTCACCGTGTCATTCAACCGCAACGCCTGAAGTGTTTTCTCAAATTAAGAGCTGCGTTCGAGCATGTTGGCCTGTTGGCGCGAACGCTGGTCACACATCTGCTGACGCGCCGCCGGGGCAACAGTGGTCTTCTTCATTGTCGTCGAAGCTGGCAGCAGTAACCATTTTCCGCTTTTGGCTAGCCTCACTCCGGCCGCATTCAAGCCGAGCAATGCGTATTTGAATCATTAAACCGCAGCGTGCACTGGAAACTACAGGCTTAATTACGAGCAGTATCCCAGCAACGCGCTGGGCACCGCTCCCTTGTCGAATTTCGGTATCGTCTTTGAAGCCAGCGACAAGGAAGTGCTTACTGCAAACGACGGGGTAATCGATGCTCGGTCATTCCACGGCAAACGTCCCAGCCATTTTGGCGACCATTTCGAATGTACTCGAAAACAATTGTGCTCATTTAGTGCTTTGAAAACAGTGAAATGCTGGGACATTTCGGAGAGGACAAAATTTTTGGTCACGTGGGAGCTTTTAGAATTTCGCCGAATGTCGTCTGAGTGTGGTTTGTCAAAAGAATTATTCTTAGAGTATCGCTTCTTGTTTCAATGTCAAATTTGTCTGAGACATTAAGTAAAGGCGTTTTTGTAATGTGTTAGAAGCTGAATAATATTACCGGAATTGTTGTGCCATACGCTTCGCCGAAATGTTTGCATTTCTTCCTTTATAATATTGCGTTATATATGAATATCTGAGTATATAATACTCACTCTACAGAAGGTATACTTTGCGTTAAAAATACTTTCAGACCACTGATCTTCCTAAATTTTAGGAGAAAAAATCACAAATTTCAGAAAATCATTATTTTGGTTAGATTGAGACGCAATTTACACCACGTGGTGCTCCAATTAAAAATCACCTTTATACCTCAATCGAAATGTAATAGATAGTTCTTCTTATATGATAAGTTTTAGCAGTATAATTTTGTTTTAAGGAAGAAATAATTTTCTTTAAGTTCCCCATTAACAGCATGGGAAACTTAGACGAGCAAGCTGCTGTATGACCAAATGGGAAGATAACCGCTAATGGGGAACTCAAAAATATTTTCTTCCTTAAAACAAAATTGTATTGATAAAACTATCATATAAGGATAACTATTTATTTGCTTTCGATCGAGGTATTAAGCTGATTTTTAATTGGAGCACCACGTGGTGTAAATTGCGTCTCAATGTGGACCAAAATGATGATTTTCTCAAATTTGCGATTCTTGCTCGTAAAATTCAAAAACATCACATTTATAATACAAAAATATTTCTAACGCAAAATATGCATTGTGCAGAGTAAGTATTCATTACTCAGATATTCATATATTGAGCAATATTATAAACGAAAAAATGCAAACATAGGATATTTTGGCGAAATTTCTGCAGGCGTATATGACAGAAAAATTAGAGTAACATTACTGTCCATCCAACACCTTACACAAACATCTTTGCTTAATATCTCAGCCAAATTGGTATTGAAAGAAGAAACGATACTGTCAGAATAATTTTTCTCACAAACTACACTCAGACGACATTCTGCGAAATTCGAAAGGCTCCCACGTGACCAAAAACCGTTTCCTCTCTGAAATATTCTAGCATTTCACTTTTTTCAATGCACTGAATGAGCACGATTTTTTTGTGTACATTTGAGATGGTTGCCGAAATGAGACGTTTGGTGTGGAATGACCCTGCTGTTTTCGGCTCTCATTTTTCTCGCGAGGTCAGCATTAGCCATCTTCGGCGCTACTCGAGATGGTCAGGAATCTTCCCCGTCTTCTTGTTTTCATGCGTCTTCTTTGTATAGACGCTTCGCGAGAACTGTTTGTATGCGCATTCCTGTATGAGCCTTCAGGGCTTACAATATTAATAAATAAATAAATTATGCTTACTCAAAGCAATAAAATACTGAATGTGTGTGTGTGTGTGTGTGTGTGTGTGTGCGCGTTAATATCCAGTGTACAGGCCATTTATTTGTGCGCATTAATGCTGCGCTGACGGAAGCAATTACACAAATAAAACGAAAATTACACAATAAAACACAACTGCCACTAGTCGATTCACAGTGATCGCAAATGATTAAAAAAAACCGGAACTGCGTAATTATTTAAGACAGGACGAAAATGTAACCTTGAAACACAGAAACAGGGAAGGATATAAAAAACAAGAACCCGCCGTGGTTTTAGTTATTGTGCTTGACTGGTGACCCGAAGGTTGCGGGATGGAATCCCTGCCGCAGCGGCCTCATTTCGATGGATGTGAAATGACAGAGGCCCGCGTACTTAGATTTAGGTGTACGTTAAAGAACAACATATGGTCAAAATTTGGGGAGCCTTCCACTATATACGGCGCCTCTCATAATCATATCGGGTTCTTGGGACGTAAATTCTCACAAATATTATTATTAGGAAAAAAGAAGGATCTGATCTGCAGAAAAACACGCATAATATATTCCATGATACATTTCAAATCACAAAAATAGCGAAAGCAAAAATCAAAGGCAGATACAGGACCAACCAAGCGCAGTAAATAATGTTTGCGAAGAAAAATGCAGGATTCATGCACACGTGAACCAATGCATTTTAAGCATGTAGCTGATATCAGTGTGTCCATTTATTACGCAAGGTTAACACCGGCAGAAGTTATCCTTGCATGTGCATTCGAAATACCGGCCGGAAACTTACTCTGCAAGTGCATAACGTGTTCTTCGGATGCCGCTTGTCACGTTTGATTTTTACTGTCCAAAGAAACCTCGTATCTTCTAAAACGATACAGCTCCCAGCGTTCCTAGAACGATTGGTGCACTGCGGCACGCAACACCCGGCCATGGTGACGGTAGCGAGCGCATAAAAGTGGAGGGAAACGAGCACCGTCCTAAAAACAGCACGCGCGGCAAGCACAAGACAAGTGACCGGGCGGGGGATTCAAAATGGCGGCCACGCTGCCGCCAAGGCCGAGGAGGCGGCACCTGCCCTTTCAAAAGCTGACACCACTCTAAGCGGGGGCCCGCGCATCGAGGCACTCTAAATGGCTATAGACTGTCGCGCCGCCAAACGGAATTCAGGAGCATCCACTCGACAAGGGCTAGCAGACGACAAAATGGCAGCTCTACGCAGTCGTTGCCTTGTTCAGCTGTGCTATAGCCTCAGTCATAGGTCGACAAACTCACTCCTGGGTCGACTCACTCAGACTCAGATCGAGCCGTGAGTCTGAGTGAGTCAGGCTGAGTAATATTTTCGTGAGTCTCAGTGAGTCCGGTTGAGAAACCTTTTGGTCAGTGTGAATCTTTGTAAGCCCTAAGGGCAAAATATAATTCATGAGGGAGTCTGAGTGAGCTCCAAATTTTTTGCCGACTTATGGCCTCAGTGTTAACACGTTGGCAAGAAAGGCATGGGCCTACGCAGGGGGGGGGGGGAGGCCGCCGCCCCCTTCTAGTCACCTGGGGGGCACAAAGTCTGCCCCATACATTGACTTAATAGGGAGGGGGGGCGCTGCGATGAACGTTCGTCCGCCTTCGCCCCCCCCCCCCTGAAGGGGAGCCCTGCGCACGCCTATGAAGACAGGAACACTGCGACTTTGCATGTTTGCACGTTCTTTCGAGACGCGAAGGTTACGTGAAAATACGTGGCAACTGGCGCTTTCACTGATAGCCCACAGCGTGCACATATCAGCTTCGCGAGGTTTTCTGTAGCCACGTAGGTTAGGTAAATGTTATCGTCTTACCTTTTCAGTTGAAACTCACCCTGTTTTGCTTGCATCTAGCATTCGTCAGTGTCCTTGTAGTGCATGGATACCATAACATTGTACGCGGGAAGTCGGGCAGGCTCGCGATGTGCTCTTCTATAACTGAGCATTCTCAAATTGGCGATACTTTAAAATAGCGCCTCTATCCGTTGTCAGGAAAGCGCCGTTATGAATCGTGCGAGCGACGTTTCAGTTACTCGAAGACGCGTCTGCTCCACGCCTATCATGGAAACGCTCTCAACGCCGTCCTTCACCTGAGTGTGGCTTTCACAGCCAGCGCTGCGCTGCTTGCTTTTGTACGTTTGTTGATAGGTGGCAGCACACTGCAAGTGATTTTCTTGTTGACCAGTTTGAGAGCAAAATGTTCTCATGTGCCCAGATGTCTCTCTAACTGCAAACATGGTGACGCGGAGTGGTCCAAGTCGTTCGGCGGAGGAAATTCTTCAGATTGCTTTCAGCAGCGATGTTGAAAAAAACCATCTTTATGACAAGGATTTTTCACTGGATGTAGAAGGCTGTGAAAGCACCGAGAGCGACGATGAACGAGCACGGGGAGCGAACTCACGAGAAGAGAGTTACACTGCGCGTCCCCTCGTGCGTTAATGTTTTTTTCACGGTCGTATGTCACATTGAGTGTACTTAATGTATAGTATGCTTGAGCGAGATCAAAATAAAAGCACAGTTTTTCTCGTGCATTGTATGTAGCGCAACTTATCGTGGATATTATGAAGCGCCGCATGCCGCCAACGCGCTCGAGCTCGACCAGCCGAATCGAAATGGTAGGCGCGATGAAACGTGCAGTCAGGCCACGATCCACGCCTCTCTGCTAACTTCAGCTGTACTTCACCGGTACCTTCTGAACGGCATTGTTGTTCGACGAAGTTTTCGCAACGTTGAATTGTTCGACGTTGCGAAAAGCATACGTGTGCTTTCTTTTCGATATTTATGTTTCGATCGATCTGATCGAACCTGCAACATCCGAGTGAAGTGACTAGCGCACGGCTAGAGTCTGAGCATGGCTGTTGCGCAAGCGCTACTGAATGGGTGCTTCACGAGCTGCCATTTCAGTGCAGCTCGTGACTTCATCAGGTGAAAGTGGCACGGCCGTACGCCTATCTCTTCCTATGCTAACAAACCGTTTGACCCTCCTCCGGGCGCCACTTCGAATCGCACGGCGCGCCCAACCTA
>NW_023616036.1:0-28055 GCF_013339695.2 Rhipicephalus sanguineus
TTCAGCAGCTGTCGGGGTGCACCGGGAGGAGGATGACGCGTGAAGAAGAAAATCGCGACGTCAGTGGCGCACTATTTGGGCAGAGCCTTCGTGAGGCGTCACGTGTCGCATAATCCGTAGCGACCGCGATCCACTTATTTCCCAAAGTCGTCGTCGGAAAAGGGCCAAGCATGTCAACGCCGACGCGATGGAATGTTCCGAGAGAACTTCAATTGGTTGTATAAATCCAGCAGGCGGCAGAGAAGGCCTTTTCCGCGTTGGCATAGGTCAAGTAGCAACATAACGGCGCACGGAGCGGTATAGCCCAGGCCAGAAGAACCGACGTCGCACGCGGTCGTATGTGCGCGAAACTCCGAGATGTCCCGCCGTCGGTGCGTCGTGAAGTTGTTCAAGTATGACGGCCGTAGATGGCAAGGAACGACAAGCTGGAGCTCAGGGCCTTCAATGCTGACGTTGCGGCGGTAGAGGATGTCGTTATGCAACACGAACATACGGAATGCGGCGTCGGTGCTGCCAGACTGGATGGCATCGATGATGGTGCGCAATGACTCATCCCGACGTTGTTCGGTGCGCATGTCGCTCACGTCAGTAAAAGCCATTACGCAGCTGTCCGGATCATGCGCAGCGGGGTCAGGAGGATCCACCGGATGACGAGAAAGACAGTCTGCATCCTTGTGCAAACGTCCAGACTTGCAGGTGACTGTGAATGAAAATTCCTGGAGCCGCAAAGCCCAGCGACAAGACGTCCGGTCGGGTCCTTCAGAGAAGTGAGCCAGCAGAGAGCGTGGTGGTCCGTAACGACGGAGAACATGCGGCCAAATAGGTATGGCCGGAACTTAGCGACAGCCCAGACCAAAGCCAAGCACTCTCTTTCGGTGATGGAATAATTTCTCTCGGGGGAAGAGAGCAGGCGACTGGCGTAAGCTATCACGCACTATGACTGTGCTGCCGTTGAGCGAGAACTGCTCCGATACCGTGCCCGCTGGCGTCGGTGCGAACTTCTGTTGGAGCAGATGGATCAAAGTGGGCAAGTACGGGGGGAGTAGTCAAGAAGCCAATGAGAGCGGTGAACGCTTGAGCCTGCTCAGGGCCCCATGAGAATGTGGTGTCTTTCTTCAGCAGATCTGTTAGTGGCCTAGCAATGTCGGCGAAGTTCTTCACAAAAACGACGAAAGTAAGAGCATAGGCCGATGAAGCTCCGCACGTCAGAAGTAGAGCGGGGCACAGGAAAGCTGCGAACAGCGCGGATCTTTTCAGGATCTGGTTGGACGCCGTCAGCGTTTACAAGATGACCCAGCACGGTAATCTCCCGGCGGCCAAACTGGCATTTCTTGGAATTCAGTTGAAGTCCGGCTGTTCTGAAGACTGCGAGAATTGCAGCGAGACGCGTCAGGTGGCTGTCGAAGGTGGAAGAAAAGACAATCACATCGTCAAGGTAACAAAGACAAGTAGACCACTTGTAACCTCGCAACAGAGAGTCCATCATCCGTTCGAATGTCGCAGGAGCATTGCATAGGCCAAAGGGCATGACCTTGAACTGGTATAAGCCATCAGGTGTTACGAAGGCAGTCTTCTCGCGGTCCATTGCATCGACAGAAATCTGCCAGTAGCCGGACCGAAGATCAATAGACGAGAAGTATGTAGCTCCGTGCAGACAGTCCAACGCGTCATCGATGCGTGGTAGCGGGTATACGTCTTTGCGGGTGATCTTGTTTAAGTGGCGATAGTCAACGCAGAAGCGCCAGCTACCATTTTTTTCTTTACAAGGACGACAGGGGAGGCCCAAGGACTGTCTGACGGTTCGATGACACCTTTGCTAAGCATTTTCTCGACTTCCGTTTGGATCACTCTGCGCTCAGCGTGGGAGACACGATAGGGGCGCCGACGAATAGGACTTGCGTCACCGGTGTTTATACGGTGCTGAACGACGGACGTTTGCCCTAGAGGTCTGTCGTCAAGATCAAAAATGTCACTGTACGACGCGAGGAGGCGACGGATGTCATTGGCCTGTGCAGGGTTGAGGTCCGGGGCAATCATCTTCGAGAAATCAGCCGGCAAAGAAGATGAGCTGTGAGTCGCAGTAGGCGCAAGTAAATCAGTCTCGGCGCTGAGAGCTGCAATTTCAAATTCGTCAGCATCAGATATGTTGGCCAAGAACATGCCACGAGGAAGTACTGAGGGCACAAGCTGAAATTTAGAAGTGGTAGCGAGGTACGGTTGTCGGTGACAGTGACGAGTGTATGCGGAACGGCAACGTTCCGGCTCAAAAGAATGTCAACGACGGGATAGAGGATATATTCACCGTCGGGAACCTGCGGCTCTGCTGTCAGAACGACGTAGGTGGCTGCCTGAGGTGAGAGACGCACGTCTTGAAGAGAGCACAGTCGCGGCGGGGTAGTGTTGGAAGCAGCGACGAGCTGAGGCAGTTCTAGCTGAAGGACGCCGGTAGCGCAATCGATGAGAGCAGAGTGATTTGACAAAAAGTCCAGTCCAAGGATAACGTCGTAAGGGCAGCGGTCAATCACGGCGGCGAAGATGACTGAAGTAGGTTGGTCGACTATACTTAAGCGGGCAGTACACATACCAAGAACGATTGGCGTGCCGCCATCGGCCACACGGAGCACTTGTGTAGCTGCTGGTGTGAGGACTTTCTTTAAACGTGTGCGTAGCCGTGAACTCATTACAGATAGGTTCGCTCCGTGTCGACAAGTGCTTGAACAGGTACGCCGTCTACTTTACGTCGATGACACTTCGTCTGGTGGGTACAGAGAGAGGATTTACTGCCGTAGTCGTCAATGCAGCACCACCTCCGGGGCTGCATTTCTTAGTTTTCCGAAATGGTGCGGCCGAAAGCCACGGGGGACGATAGGCGTCGTGGCTGTGGCGAACGGGACGATGGGCGACGTGTTTGCGGCGAACGAGATTGGTGTCCACGTGGCGAAGGCGAGCGGCTGTACAAAGTTCCTAGCGGCATTGTCAGCGGCGTTGGACTCGGGAGCGGGTGAAAAATGGTGGGCATTACTGTCAAAACGGGTCATATTAGTCGTTGCACGAGGGGCCGAGGACCACGTGCTGCGGCAGTAGCGGGCAATATGTCCAGCGCGGTGGCAGGTGAAACATATTGGGCGGTCATCTGCAGTCCGCCACTCAGCCGGATTGCGATAACGTGGAGAGAATCGTCGGTTTGAGGAGGACGTGGCAGAAAGGCGTTCGCTGACTCTGGGCGTGGCGACAGAACACACAGAATGCACTCCGATATTTTCCAGCTCCTGACGAACGATGGCTTGAACGAGAGGAACGGTAACAGGGGTGGCATCGGCGCTGCGCGAATAGAATGCTGAGGGCGCCATCGCTTCCAGTTCACGACGAACAATTCGTGTCAGGTCTTCCGGCGGCGAAGGATGTTGCGGTGTTGACTGCTCTTCACACGTCGACGTGGCAGCGGTGTTTGGAAGTCTGGCGAACGGTTGCAGAATGCGGCGGCTTTTTGCTTGCTCGAACTGACGACACTCTTTGATGATCGCATCCACGGTCGAACAGCCCTTGCACATCAGGAGGTTGAATGCGTCGTCGGCGATCCCCTTCAGCACATGCCCGACCTTTTCACTTTCCGTCATGTCACTGTCGGCCTTTCGGCAGAGAGCGAGCACGTCCTGAATATAGGAGAGGTACGATTCCGTGGAGGATTGAGCACGGCAGGCCAGTTCCTTTTTGGCGGCGATCTTACGGCCGGCGGGTTTGCCAAATACCTCTCGCAACTTTTCTTTGCATTGGTCCCAGCTAGTGAGTTCTTCTTCGTTGTTTTCGTACCACACCTTCGCAGTGCCCCTCAAGTAAAATAACACGTTGGCCAGCTGAAGTGTGGGATCCATCTGTTCGGTACACTCACGCGTTCAAACATGGCCAACCAGTCTTCAACGTCGACGCCATCGGTCCCACAGAACGTACCGGGATCCTTAGGTGGTACAAAAACAAGTGGTGGTGATGGCGACGTTGATGGAGACAGCGACGTTGATGCAGGAGGCTCAACGTTAGCCATGGTTGGGAGGGCGATGCGACGTCCGCTGCGGAGCTCCGTTGCCTGCTGCAGTACCCAGCACGTCCACCTGTATGAGTATATAAAATATGTATTTACAGAGAGGAATCAGTAAAAGAGTCAAGATGGCTGACCACCACACTCGCGCGCCAGTCAGGCTCTTCAGCCCTTCGTCTTCCTTCACTTCCTCTCCGTAACAATATTAACAATATCATTGCGATGGCGACGCTGATGGCATCGAAATAAATTACAAGATAAGAGCGTAGGCTTGGGAGTCTTGGTAACCTATTTTACTTTCTACGCGCACTTGTTAACAATATGGAAGACGGAAGAACGACATGCTGTTATGCCCGTGTCGCTCTTTCGTCCTCTATTTTGGTAACAAGTGCGCTAAGAAAGTAAGTGCAAGATTAAATTTTGTCATACGTGATATCAACTCATCATTTGTACAATGGTTCTTAGGTAGACCAGTTGGTTCATGAGCATAATAGCAGAACAGCTAAACACACTCTGTCCTGTGTGTTCACTGTTCCGCATTTTGCGCTGTTGTACATCGTTCAATTATTTGTGATCTCGTTATGTTGACATGTGCTGAATGGAGAAGCTGTCTATAATACCATACTGCCGCAAATACTTTGTAATAAAATAACCTGAATTTATGAGTTTTAAGCGGACTTAACAGAAAACATAAACTGAGATGCAATTGTATGTAAGGATTTTTGTTAAATTTTATTTTTGCTTTGAAAAAAAAAACGGGTCCACAGCCTGTATACAATGTTGTACATACTGATAGCACGCACTTCTCCACAAAGTTTCGCTGTTGCACAGTATTATCAAGTAATGATTGTCACATAGTGTCTGGGCAGTCAGCCTGCATCTGAAGAGTGCTAGAAGTCGAACGTTGGCTTCACTGGGTGCAATCAACCTTCAATCATTCATAGATGCTGATAACAAAGAGAAACTTGTCGAGAAGTGCAAGAAATATACTGAACTAATACGGCGATGTGGGACGAGTTGGTGTACTGTATATTTGGTGTATTGGTATGTTTGTGCACGAAATAAATTTCAGTTGAGAGTCAGCGCTCGTGTTCTGCGTTTCTTGTCCTTCGTCCGTGCGCGCTGCACATTTCCCGAAGATGCAAGAGATAGAAGCACAGAGATATTGCTGTCCTTCGCGTAACATGCTACAGATAGGAAAGCGTAACTTTCGGAAAGAATTGCGGGCCCATGATATCGTAGATAAAAATGCGAACGCCAGTGCGCTTGGTGTAACATGCTCCAAGATGGCCTTGACAAGTTCCTGACATGGGACAAGTACTACGGTAAACGCGTTCTTACATTTCGTCACACCATTCACTTTGCTTTTACCATATACACCCCTAATGTGAATAATATAATTCTGTGAATTACAGGTCATCCATTGTAATGGTGTGGCTATAACTTCGAGTCAGGCTTAATTATGAGCATTTTTCCTTGATTATTTCAAAAAGGACCGCTGAATTTCGGTATACCATAATTAAACAACAAAAATTGCTCCCTTTGCCTGCTATAACCCTAGTCAGCCGGAGAGTGCCCAGAGAGCAAAATGACATCATGAATCATTTTGAGTGTCCGAAAACTGTTTACTCTGTAATCTCTCTATTCTGTGAAATCACTGCTTAGCCTTTCCCTCGTAGGCCCTCTGCCGTAGGACACCTTTGAAAACCGCAGATATAATTCCACACACCAGTCGACGCTTGGTCCATTCACCATTTTCTCAGTCACTTTACACTGGCGTGATCATGCACGCGAAAATATTGCTTGCAGTGAATATGTGCTTATTGAAAATGGCTCCTTCACTCATCAAACATTGTTTCATTTTCAAAACCTTATCAGTAACGTTAAGCGGGACTGAGCCGTAACTCGTCGCTTTAAATTTCATTGGCAGGCAACATGAATCTGCAAGCCCTTGCTTTCGGCGCACTTCTGGCACTTGCAGTTTGTCGTAAGTATAACATGTACAACGATAGATTTAGTTATCAACAGCTGCAATTCACAAAGTGGGTTTATTTGTCCTTTGTATATTCATTACTAGTACAATTCAGAGCTCTATGTTGATGCATTTAGAAGCGATGAAATGCAAAACTGTCAGGTTGAGATGATTGAGAAATTCCTCGATAGCATCTGTACGCCGTAATTCTTTCTGCAATGCAAAATCGTTTAAGCGTGAAACAAATTTCGTGCTCCAACACTAAGGTGAGCCAGCAGACAGAGCAGGGTTGGGCAATGCTAACGAATTTAATATATTCAAGTGACATTAAAGGCGAAGCATGGATGCGGTCTTTCCATGTCTACATATGAAACCAAACATAGACAGACTGTAGGAAAATACGCTAGCTCAGGATTACTCGCGTGCTTGGCTATTCTTTAGCTGCAATCCTTATTTTGCATGCAAGAAGAAAATAGACGTTTATTTGCTCCCAGGGTCGTTGGTTTTCCAGATCTTAAAAAGTGTAAAGCCATCAGCCTAAAAGCAAGCACCAAGAGTGGGGGTTTATACACATATTTCGGGCGTAATCGAGGTCTCAAATAATGAAAAAGAAAGAATGGCTTTTTCTGTCACAGATGTAATAAATTGCCTTCAAGTCAACAGACTTCGCCATGCTACATATCCATTGTTTCAGAGAGGTTAGTAATACCGAGGCTGCTAATCATTGGCATTTATCATATTTTCCGCAAGGATGAACGGATCTGCCTTCTAAGTTTATGTGTATCGCCCACAGATGCTGATGACGGGCTCCCCGTTGGATTGAAGGCGTCGATCAAGAAGGTGCTCGATACGGAGACAAAGAACGTGATTTATGAAGCTATGAAGGACTTCCATCTGCGTGAATTGACCCAAGCACACTACAAAGAAAAAACCCAGATAAGCGAGGTAATTTGCCGCAGTAGGTCGCTGTGAGAGTGATTACTGTACTGCAGGCTTTCTTTCCAGAGCGTAGTGGTAGATAAGAGCTCAATGACGTTAGGAACCGGAGGTCATAATTTGAGGAAAGTAATCCACTCTCTGGGGCTTCGAGTTCTATAAGCCGCACAGAAGTACACTGACCCAACTAAAGTATTCGCATCACACTACACTACAGCAGGAGTAGAGGCAGCGTGCGGGGTATTGAAACAAATTAGTGGAGAAAAATAAAGACAGCGATAACGCAGCAGCAACAAATATTTAATCAAAATATTATCAACTTTTCCCGCATACCACACTGACGAGGTTTGATGTCGCAGCCTTCAGAAATTATGAGAAATTTACGGAAAAATTTAAAATCTTGGTCTTGCTATCTTTCCTGTACCAAGAGCCTCCAATAAATGATGACGTTTTTTTTCGTCTACAGGCTTGCCAATATTCCACTGACAAGATGTTGTCCAAGGTTATAGGAGTCTTGCAGAAAGCGGAAACTCAGATCATAGAAGCCGAGAAAGCTGTAAAATACGCCAAGAAAAAGACTTCAAATATGTTTTCCGAGCTTTTCGGAAAGATCCTCGGCAAAATAATCAATTAAAAACTGAAGAATGCGTAATTCACAAGCTACTCTCGGCCTCACCGAAGAGCTTGCCAACATTCCCAGCTTTGAAGAAAGTGAATCTGAAGAAATACTGATGTGCATTTCGACCAAAAAATAAAGTATTTTCTTTCTTCAGTAACTGGCTATGAATAATTTGTGCACTTTTCTTTTTAAGCAAAGACGAATGTTGTAGATTATTCAGTCGTTTTCGAAACAGCCGATTAGGCATATATATAGCCTACGGTGGCGACACGTAGCGTCAGCTGCTTCTGTGCCAGTACGCCAAGTTCGACTTTGTAACTGTGTCCTAAGTGTGCCCAAATGTTCTGAAGCAAAAGTAAAACAGCTGAACTGTCTACCCTAAGTGGTACCTTAGGTTAGACAGTTCAGGCAGATTTGCCACCCAAAAATTGCTTCTCCATGCGGGGTCATCTACGCCAAACGTGCAGCCATTTTTCGGCGACCATCTCAAATGTACTCGAAAAAAACCTCTTGCTGGTCTATTGCATTGAAAACAGTGAATTGCTAGAATATTTCACTGAGAAAAAAGTTTGGTCACGTGGGAGCATTTTCAATTTCGCAGAATGTCGCCCTAGTGAGGTTATCTTAAAATCTATTATTAGAATATATTTTCTTTTTTCAATACCAAATATGACATGGACATTAAGCAAATGCGTTTGTCTAAGGTGCCCGAAGCTAAATAATAGCACAGAATTTTTTCATTCATACACACCTCCAAAAAAATTTGCCGAATATCACATGTTTGCATTGTTCCCCTTATAATACTGCGCTAGTATGAATATCTGAGTAATGCATACTTACTCCATAGAAGGTATATTGCGTTAAAATATTTTCAGACTAGTGATGTTTTCTAAATTTTAATGAGAAAAAATCACAAATTTCAGAATGTTTTCTTTATGGTCTACGTGGAGACGCAGTTTACGCCACGTGGTGTTCCAATTAAAAAATCGGCTCTATGCCTCAATCGCAAGGTAATAAATATGTGTTCCTATATGACAAGTCTTATTGTTACAAATTTTGTTTTGAGGAAGAAAATAATTTTTGAAGGAATATTTCTTAACTTAAATTGATATTGAAACAAGAAACATACCCTCAGTATAGTTTTTCTGACAAACAATGCTCAGATTACATTCTGCGAAATTCGGAAGGCTCCCACGCAAACAAAAACTTTTCGCTCCAAAATATTCTAGGAATTCACTGTATTCAATGAAATAAATCAGCGTAATTTCTTTCGAATACATTTGTGATAGTCACCAAATGGCTGGGTGGTTTGGGGTGGAATGACCCTGCGATGATGGTCAAGTGTAACCCATTGTCATGCATATCAGAGTTATTCCTCAAGATACTTGACGCATCGAGAACGCTATGGAAAGGAACGCTTTAACAGAGAATGAAAATATACTATAGGTACAAGATTCCGAAAAAGGTTTGAAAGCGGAATGTGCATATACATTTCTAACCGCATAGTGTTAAATTGTAAACGGCGTACGTTAGTGGCGTTGGCTGGTCTTCGCTAATTCCGCATTTATAATATTCAGCAGAACTTTTAGCCAAAAATATGCCGTCATATATAAACTGTCGAAAAACAAAATCTGTCTTTATAGTAACTATTGTACAATTATATGTTGTTGTCACAAATACCCCCCGATGCACTCCTGCGTCGACCCGTCGCCAGGAACATCCATCCCATGCACAATTAAGGGCCAAGAAGAGCAAGAGCCGAGGCCATTCTGAGGGAGATCGGGCACTCCAGCCCAACCGCCGTCTTTGTCGATGCAGCCAACATGACAGTAGTCAATGACAAGGAACCGCTAGCCAACACGGCCACGGTGGTCACCGGCTTTACTCATGAAGCCGAGGAACTGGCCATCGCGGTCACTCTTCAAGAACGAGGAAGGGACAAGTGAAGTTCGTGTGCCCCTTTCTCCGGTGTGAACCGAGAGAGCCGGCTCTCGTATGTCGCTGATGAGAGGAGACTTAGACTGGGTAAAATGCAGTTTGTTTATTCCGATGCGCACTCGGCGCGTTCCGAAATCCGTCTCCCCCCAGACCCTCCCTTCAGGTCTCTTAAAACACTGCTGCACGGGGTCTTCACAGTTCATGCACGGCACTCTCGAGCGGAGGTCATGTTCCCACGGTTCGAGCACGGCGAGCACAACACCGTAGTCATCGGGTCATTTAGCTCGATGGAGTCGCAGTCCGTGGCGAGCACATGAAGTCGTAAATCTGAGCTCCGAGCTCGTTGAGAAGACGCTCGCTGCCGTCGCTGTCCGAGTCCCCCGCAATGGCTTGCGCCCACCGCACGGCCGTGCGAGGCGCTGACGGAGATGTTCCGGCCAACACCACCACGCGTTTCCGAAGGCGCGCTTCCAGGAAAACGCCGCCGAAGCCAGTTGATATACGTGCCGACCCCCGGCATTCGCCCGCAGCTCGGTTTTGTTTATACGAGTCGCAGGCGCTGCATTGCTCCGTCCGACACCTCCGCCGCCACTGTGTTGCGTAAACGTCTCGTGATGCAACTCACCAATGTCCAACGGCTATATTTGTTGCTTCCTGTAGAGGCTGCGTAATACAGGTCAATCACGGAGGGAGTGCAAAGTAGGATGTACCACTCTGCTAAAAGTTCACAGTGCCATGACCAGCAGAATTCTTATGCATGCATTCATATCCTACCCCAGCGAGTGCGGGCTCGCCAGCCGAGACAACGCGTCCGCGTTCGCGTTAAGTTTACCCTTTTTGTGCACGACCGTAACATTAAACTTCTGCAGTGCCAGCGCCCAGCGCATCAGCCGTGCATTCTGAGGGGACGTCCAAAGTGAGGAACTTTAGAGGATTATGGTCAGTCACCACCGTGACACTTGCACCAAAAAGCCACGTCTCAAGACGTCGTAATGCCCATACAACAGTATAAGCCTCTCGCTCAATCGTGGCCCAACGGGTTTCGGCCGGAGTCAGCTTCTTGCTGAGGAAAGCCACCGGCATTTCCCTGCCTTTTTCATCGATTTGAACAAGGCATGCTCCTAAAACTACATCGGAATGTAGCCCTTGCTTACGTCAGGCGCGTGAAGTGTCGGCGCACTTGATAACTGTTCCTTAATGGCTTCAAAGGCCTTTCGCGCGGCGTCGCTCCACGGTATTTGCTGTGGGACCCATCGCCCTGTCAAATCGGTTAGCGGTAACCTTAACGTAGAGTACGCGGGCACGTAGTCGCGGTAATAATTACACAGCCCGAGGATGCTCCGCAGTTCGCGTTTGTTCTGCGGCCGAGAAATGTTTCGAACCGCCAAAACCATTTCTGGGTTGGGTGCGTGTTTACCTGAACCTAAAATGTGGCCAAGGTACTTGACTTCCTGCTGTGCGAATTTGCATTTTTCAGCATTAGCGGTTAGTCCCACCTGAGCTATCGTCTGTAGCACCTGCCTCGTGATCGGAGCTATCGGTACCCTGTCGCGTGTTCTCACACGTGCTTTAATCTGGCACTGGTGACAGCTCTTGCAGTACCGCTTCACATCACCTGACACAGCGGGCCAAAAGAAAGCGGTCTTAATCCGCTGTAGTGTCTTCTTTTCGCCAAGGTGACCCGCCCAGCCCGAATCATGAGCTAACCGCAGTACATCTGCCTGTTTTTGCTGTGGGATCACAGTTGATTGCATGGCCTACCAGCCACGTTACCTTTACGGTACAGCCGCCCATCAATTACAATGATTCCGTGGGTTCGCGCCCGTGCTTGTTCCCACGCTTCTTTAAGCCTAGGATCAGCCACCTGGCTTAGCTTGAAATGCTCTCGTTCACCGACATCTGCATCGCACTCCAGCGGATCCGTTTGCTGTGCCTCATCGGCAATGCACACCACCTCAACTTCCGCGGTAACTAGTATCGGTTCATAAAGGCTCCTTAGCCTTCGGCTGTACCTTCTCTACGACCGGGGTGTCATGACCAACCGCAGTTTCTTCCAATAACTGCTCGTACGTGTCTGGGGTTGTGAGCGCGTCTACCCCACTTGCAAGTTATCAGTGACAGCGCACAGTATCCCCTTATCGCCTTCCTCGCGACCAATATGTGTGGGTTTCCCTAACAGCCTGAGTGGAACATAGGCTAACTCGGCTACTGCCTTCTCAGCAAATGCGGCCGTCAATTTTAGGTTGGTTCCCGTTGGTTGATATCCCGGTACTACAGCCCTCCTGATGACGCTTATCTCGGCACCGGAATCTATGCTGCCTTGAAACTGTGACTGGCCGCACGCAAGGTCAATTGTCTCGATAGAGTGAAATATAGATGCTTTCACAGCGTTTTCCTGAGCAATCATCTCCACACCGACTACACTGTGACTGTCTGGATTTTCCTTCCGCACCAAATATGCTTTAGCTGCCCGCGCCGTCGGGCAGTCTCGCGCAAAATGCTCCACGGAATTACAGACAAAACAACCTCTGCTCCTTTTGTCGGTTTTGTTTGCCCCTACTGAAGTTCTGCGTGCATCAGGGAGTGATTTTGGCTTTCCCTCTCCCGTTATCTCACCTGAGTTAGCCAATCCTCTCATACTTTCTTCAAAGCTTTCTGCCAATTCAGCGACCTCCAGAGGAAGCATTATTTTGCTCGGGGTTTCATTTTGAATAACGAATGAACGGGCTTCCGCAGCCAGAGTGTCGCGAAGCCTGTCCGTTACTATGAGGTTTCTGAACTGCTCGACGCTGCCAACTTTGTAGCCATTAAGGTAATAAATCAGGTAATTTCAAGCCTGACTGCAAATTGGGGCCATGTCTTATCTCGGCGCTTTTTCGATTGAGTAAAGAGGCGGCGATACTCAGCGGAAGACAGTCGGAGACCTTTGAGTACTGTTTCTTTAAGGATATAATAATCCTTCCTTTCTTCTGCACGGAGTCAAACGAGCAAGCCCCTTGCTCTCTCATTTAGTCGGGGAACATGAGCCCCGCTCTCCACTCACGTGGCACATCATAGCAATCAAATGTGGCCTCAACGTCGTCGAACCACGATGGAACGAGTGATTCCTGAGTAGGCATGGGCACCAACATGTCCTTCAAAAGGCTCGTGTACCTCAACCTCCTATCCTCACTCCGAGCTGCCTCTGCGTTCATAGCATTTGCGGCGGCACTGGCACTGTTGTTTCTAAGCCGTTCCATTGCTAATTCCATTTCCGGAATGCGGAGCTGCATTTGTAACATCGCCATTTGGTCAGAGCCTGACCCTCCCGAAGGCTCTCCTGTGACCCTAGTCATCTCGGCGTTCGAGCCCACATCCGTCAGCCCCCACTCTGGTCGGGTTCCATTTCGCTAAGCCCGCCACTACGCAAGTTATACCCACTGGTCATAACAAGCTGCGAGCCAATAGAGGAATGAGACACCCACCTGCGCACCTCGCGCTTCCAGAAGTAGCGGCTACGGCCTCTTGAGTTCACGCCCGGGATGAGTCCGTCACCATGGAGTCCGCCCGTGTCTGCTCTTCCACCAGAATGGATGTTTCCCCCAGTCTTCTCAGCAGGACAACCTGCCGACTGCGCCAGTGAAGTTCGTAGTGCCCCTTTCTCTGGTGTGAACCGAGAAAGCCGGCTCTCGTATGTCGCTGATGAGAGGAGACTTAGACTGGGTAAAAAGCATTTCGTTTATTCCGATGCACATTCGGCGCGCTCCGAAATCCGTCTCCCCCCGGACCCTCCCTTCAGGTCTCTTAAAACACTGCTGCACGGGGTCTTCACAAGTTCATGCACGGCACTCTCGAGCGGAGGTCGTGTTCCCACGGTTCGAGCACGGCGAGCACAACACCGTAGTCGTCGGGTCATTTAGCTCGATGGAGTTGCAGTCCGTGGCCAGCACTTGAAGTCGTAAATCTGAGCTCCGAGCTCGTTGAGCAGATGCTCGCTGCCGTCGCTGTCCGAGTCCCCCGCAATGGCTTGCGCCCACCGCACGGTCGTACGAGGCGCTGACGGAGATGTTCCGGTCAACACCACCACGCGTTTCCGAAGGCGCGCTTCCAGGAAAACGCCGCCGAAGCCAGTTGATATACGTGCCGACCCCCGGCATTCGCCCGCAGCTCGGTTTTGTTTATAGGAGTCGCAGACGCCGCATTGCTCCGTCCGACAGGACATCACCATCTTTTCAGACTTGAGAACTGTCATCAGGCATTCCCGTGCGGCTTCATGTCCACCACAGCCGCTAGCATTGTGAATAAGTTTACTCAGGCTAATGAGGGGGAAGACCCCTTAACACACACCATACGGTTCCCGGCCCACATGTGTAACACACCTCTTCCTCCCCGACCGGCCACACAAACGAGAGGGCTCGCCAGTTAGCGAGCGGACTAGCTACCCAGGGCGGGGACCGGCCCTCTCAGACAGGAAGTGGAGGGGGATGAATGGATTTCAAGGATCCATTAGTATCATATCACGAGATCACCTCAGAACACAACCTGGGGCGCAGGGTCTTCCCCACTCCACGCTCTAAATTGAAAAGAGTGCAATCAGTCACACTCAGACATTTATAGGCGAACACGTACAGTACGGTCCACTCTTAGAGGGAACACGCGATCGCGTGGCCGGCGGCCCGCGTGGCGCAAACTGGCGGCGAGATTTGTAAACGCGGCGCACGCGCATAAAGGCGTAAAAGGGTGGCGTTTGCCGCTGTTCGTCTGCTACTTTCCGCCCCTGTGCTTGGCGAGCGCTGGACAGCGCTTCCGTTTTTCAGCAGTGCAATTCATGTAGTCGCCACTTTACCTGCACCTCGTTGGGTAATCAGCAGGCAGAAAAGAAAGGTGCGGTTTGTTTGTTGTTCTCGTTTCTCGCCACTTTTGTTGCGACGCGATTCGCGACCCCAGCGGCCGAATTTCGACTGGGGCCCCCAGCTGTGCAATTCTGTGAAAGTGATAACGAAGCCTGTCACTTGCGTAACCTAGTGTAAATGCTCATTATGAGGTGCACTGCGAAAAAAACGCCAGGCCTGCGCTGAAACCGCAGCACAGTCACAGCGAAAGCTGGAAGAGCGGCGTTTCTAGAGCCCGTTAAGCTCTCTTGGGGCTACAATACAAGTACACTAGAAACGTACCCACTACGCCACAAATCAAAATTTTTGTGAAGTTCGGAAGCACCCACTAAGCCATTATTCGTCATTCTATGGTGAAGCGAGGCACCAACTACACGTCTGTAAGGCATTATGTGCACTTTGTTGACGTGACGACTGATGACGATGAAGAATTATGGCTCAGCCCTTTGTAATGGGTTGGAATCTTTAAACGGCCCACCAGTTATGTAATTTCCATTGGGTGACGCCCAGTCGCTATTTCCCTCTCCCGTCATGCTGTATACGTTGACGTGGAAGAGAGACGGGGGGGGTCGAAGAACTTTATTGAGACCCCGAGGTAATGGATCATGCGCTTATGGGCTTCCTTGGCAACCAATACAAGTGCACTTGCGAGGAACCCACTACGCTATAAATCATTGTAATTTACTGAGACCCCGAGTAAGTGGATCATGCGCTTATGGGCTTCCCTGGCAACCAATGCAAGTGCACTTGCGAGGAACCCACTACGCTATAAATAATTGTAATTTTTTAGAAATAGGGCAGCAGGCACTGTGCCATTTTTCGTCATTCTACAGAGAGCGTTGGTACCTGCTAAACGCATGTAAGGGATTATGCGCACTTTGTTGATTCGGCGCCTGATGACGATGAAGAATTATGGCAGAGCCCTTTTGTAATGGGTTGGAAGCATTCAACAACCTACTCGTTGCGCAATTCGCAATTGTTTGACGCCTGGTTACAGAATTCGCGTTGTACGACGCTTGGTGCTTATTTTAATTTCTACCACGCTATATTGCATATGCTAATGTGGTTCCTTCCCGACATGAAGCCTGTATAGGACCTTTTTGCAAGGCAGTTTCAAGCACCGGCATGGCTCAGAGGTTGAATACTGGGCTCCCACGCAGAGGGCCCAGGTTCGAACCTCGTTCCATCCTGGAATTTTTTTTTATTTAGTTTTTTTTCTTATTTCGAGCGATACTGGTTACGGACACCGGCGGCGGCGGCGGCAGCGGCGGCGGCGGCGGCGGCTGCGGCGGCAGCGGCGGCGGCAGCGGCGGCGGCGGCGGCGGCGGCGGCGGCGGCGGACAACTACGGCACCAAAAACGGCCGGAGAAATGATCTCATAACAGCTTTCGCTGTAAAAAACAAAACAAACAACGTCGACAAAGGGAGAACAGAACAGCACAAGCGCATGCGCTTGTGCTATTCTGTTCACCCTTTGTTTTTGTGATTCTGCGACGTTGTTTTTTTGCGCAGTTTCCCTCATAATGAATTACCAACTAGCTCAACAGTCTATTCTTGCTCACCGATGCGTTAGTCGTAAGCTTTCAACATGCTGCTCCCGCCAGCCGGCCGCTTTTTATAAGAGACAAAGAAATTTATGCCCGATGCAGAGATCATAGCGAGCTTGTCCTTCCAAACGTAGAAATATAAAATTTCGCTAGCGCGCGCCGAGCGCTGGGGCGAAGAAGTAGCAGACGACGCGGGACACGAACAACCCTTGTGATTCTACGCGCATGCTCCGCGTTTCCAGATCTCGCCAGCAGTTAGCGCTCCGCGGACCGATGGCCGCGCGCTCGCGTGTTCCCTCTAAGAGTGGACCGTACTGTACATTACAACAGCCATACTAAATAGAATCGATCCAGAATGTTCACCCCAATGTCATCGCTCTAATCCCTAGTACTGTAATTTAGACCATATGCTCTGGCTGTGCCCCTTTCTCTTGCGGTCAGAATTACAGGACAAAACCTCCTAGGAGGCTACCTTGCGCTGCGCGGAACTCAGCAACCAACTCCTGGCCGTCCAGAGGGCTCGGGACATCGCCGAGAGGCGGCACCTTCCAGCCCCATCCTGGGTGAAGCCACCTGCCTGAGCTAGCGGCGCCTCCGGTCCCGTTCAGGCTCTGCCACTTTCGGACCAAAATAAGCTTCTTACTCACTCACCGGGGAGCAAGATACATTGTGACGCTAATATTTTTATTTAAAAATAAGGAAAACAAACAAAGCGGGGTTCCTTCACAGTGAACTTGCACAAGGTCAATCGAAAGTCGTAGTCCTAGCAGCAACAAGAAAGAAAATGTGAGTGAAGGAACAACCCCTCGTCGACGAAGGTTCTGTGGTGCGAACCTCCACAAGCCTGTTCCCATTAGTGCCCAGCTGATTATTACAGCGAAAGCTGTTATGAGATCATTTCTCCGGCCGTTTTTGGTGCCGTAGTTGTCCGCCGCCGCCGCCGCCGCCGGTGTCCGTAACCAGTATCGCTCGAAATAAGAAAAAAAAAACTAAATAAGAAAAAATTCCAGGATGGAACGAGGTTCGAACCTGGGCCCTCTGCGTGGGAGCCCAGTATTCAACCTCTGAGCCACGCCGGTGCTTGAAAGTGCCTTGCAAAAAGGTCCTATACAGGCTTCATGTCGGGAAGGAACCACATTAGCATATGCAATATAGCGTGGTAGAAATTAAAATAAGCACCAAGCGTCGTACAACGCGAATTCTGTAACCAGGCGTCAAACAATTGCGAATTGCGCAACGAGTAGGTTGTTGAATGCTTCCAACCCATTACAAAAGGGCTCTGCCATAATTCTTCATCGTCATCAGGCGCCGAATCAACAAAGTGCGCATAATCCCTTACATGCGTTTAGCAGTTACCAACGCTCTCTGTAGAATGACGAAAAATGGCACAGTGCCTGCTGCCCTATTTCTAAAAAATTACAATTATTATAGCGTAGTGGGTTCCTCGCAAGTGCACTTGCATTGGTTGCCAGGGAAGCCCATAAGCGCATGATCCACTTACTCGGGGTCTCAGTAAATTACAATGATTTATAGCGTAGTGGGTTCCTCGCAAGTGCACTTGTATTGGTTGCCAAGGAAGCCCATAAGCGCATGATCCATTACCTCGGGGTCTCAATAAAGTTCTTCGACCCCCCCCCCCCGTCTCTCTTCCACGTCAACGTATACAGCATGACGGGAGAGGGAAATAGCGACTGGGCGTCACCCAATGGAAATTACATAACTGGTGGGCCGTTTAAAGATTCCAACCCATTACAAAGGGCTGAGCCATAATTCTTCATCGTCATCAGTCGTCACGTCAACAAAGTGCACATAATGCCTTACAGACGTGTAGCTGGTGCCTCGCTTCTCCATAGAATGACGAATAATGGCTTAGTGGGTGCTTCCGAACTTCACAAAAATTTTGATTTGTGGCGTAGTGGGTACGTTTCTAGTGTACTTGTATTGTAGCCCCAAGAGAGCTTAACGGGCTCTAGAAACGCCGCTCTTCCAGCTTTCGCTGTGACTGTGCTGCGGTTTCAGCGCAGGCCTGGCGTTTTTTTGCCAAGGCGAGAACCGCCAACCTGGGCGAACAGATCACGCATTTAACTGTCCCACATCACAGCCGATGACACCGTTATCCGGCGAGGGCTCGTGTGAGGATCCTGATGTATTGTCTCCCTATGCTCGTTCCTGTTCTCTTGACGGCTTATGAACGGCACTGGTGATGACTGCTTAGCGAAACCTGGGCTATATACTTCAATATAAAAATGCTTTAGCTGCTGCTCTAAGTTAGTTTACTATATCATGCGCAATTGTTTCGAAACCGCTTTCAAGTTCTGCCTGAAAATCTTGATCAAAACATCACTAGGGCAGGGGTACAGGACATTACGCAGTTTCACCGTGCCTGGCCTGCAGCCGGAGGTGGGGGAGGGGAAGGGCTAAGGGCCCGCCCTGCACCCCGGCCGAAGTTTTGGTGAAGTAGGTGTTTTTACCATAAATAAATAATGAAAAGAAGTGTTTTTCTTAAATAGTCAAGGTTTTAAGCCAGTTGCCCTCCCCCTCCCAATAAAAGTGCCTGGCTACGGGCCTGCACCGTGCTATCGCCATTTCCTTGTGACTGTACCACTTCAATACATTTGTTACCGCTGCCCCAGTTGAAATGCATGATTCAACCTTCCCGGTGATAATTTCGACCTGAATACTCACGGCAGAGACAAAACAAGTGTGTTACGTTTATATAGGACATTATCAACTAAACAGATAGTCAATACATATCAATCCTACTATTCTGCCATTGAAGCTGCCCTTTTGATCTCGATGCGCCGTTTTCTTATCCATGAGCAAGGTCGTGGCACCGACCTGTGTTAACTGGTACGACTGGCACGAAATAGTGTAGTTCGTATCACTCACATGAGATATTCTCGCCGATACAAAAGTATCAAATATATGTTGTTGAGGAATGATTCTATAACTAGAAAATAGCGGGTCAGCTGATCAAGAAAAATGAATACTTGTTGCAAAGAACGCCTCAGAAACACAGAGCGTGCAGATCGAAGTTCATACAGGAAATGTATGCGTTAGAAAGATGGAGCAGTTTTTCATTATATCTCAGAGATGTTAGCCTGGCTTACTGCTACATGTGTCGACAGTGAACCCTAGTGAAAAATGAGCGTCATTTAACCAGCGCAATTTGAGCTGAAAATGATTGTAAAGTCACAGTTTTCCCTGCTTGCTTGCCCTAAACGTGCGTTTATTTTTTGTCTTTCTTGTTCGATTATGTCTGATTGTGTCTATACTGAAAGAGGTAATTAATGGAAATAATTAATACAAAATTCAGTGCTTGTACAAGAGATGATGTTGAGTGCCACGCTAAAGAAATCCACGCCGAATCTCCTGTTGAAGTTGTGTACTGATGCGTAAGCGCAAAGTTTTGTTGTAGCATTGTAGTTTGCGACCTTCCTGAGAACCTTGCATTCGGGCGTCGTCAGCAAAGCGTTTCTCACCTTCGTAGAGTTCTTCAGCTTCGGGAACGGCTCCAGAAAATGCGCAACCAATGACCATCCAAAGTGCGTTTGGCATCAAATTGTCGTAATGTATAAATTTTCGGGATGTGAACAACACTCTTTGGTGGCTTTACATCTTGTGGCATCTGCTACAACCACGAAATTCAACCAAGCCTGCGTAGACAGTGTTTTGCTTTTATATTTCTTTTGGAGGAATGGTGCATTGTATCCATAAGAATTGATGCCATTTCAAATTCTGCAAGCGCAGGAGTTTAACACGAAATATTCGAAAAAATTGTCGCCCGTTGTTTCTATGCAGGTATACGATACTCCTTTCTATCCTATTTCCATCATTTCATTTTTGGAAGCCTACTTCTTTATTGGCTCCCAGAATTCTTGTTGGTACTTTGTCTGGGCACACAGAGTTCCATCTCGGTATCTAATCAGTGCTCCCCGATAGCTCACCTGTTCAATTACCTCAAGCGTCTGTTTAATGTCTTTTATAACCTTCAGGAGAATGTCTGCGTGCGGAGTTCCTCTCGTACGAGTTCCTGCATGTTTGTATGCATTCATGCGTGCAATAAAAAAGAAATTGGGAGTTTATCTTTGTGGTTGAGATACTCGGTTTTTGCAGCGTGAAGGCAAAGGTTCGAAACGCAGTGTAGCAAAGAAAATTTATTTCGCTTTATACATTGATTTTTTTATAGCAATGATTGCCTTACGTGACAGCAGGAGAGACGAATGGACGGAGTGATAATGTTCTCGTTGCGTAGGCCCAGAATTATTAAGCATTCATAACGAGTTCCAGTTTCATCTATAGTGCACTAGTAATACGCTGCCAGAGCACTAACTCAGCAAGCATAGAACTATTTCTTGCATTGTGAGTTAGAATACAAATGTGCAGACAGCAAGGAAATTTCCGAAAAAGAAAAGGAATAGTTATTCAGAACGTTTCCCACTTGATAAATAAGCGTAAATGCTGCATGATCAAAAAGGCTGACTGCGCAAAAGACTCTTGTCATGAATTCGCCGTCTGCCAGTGCGATTTTTGTAAGGCAGCCTGCGACATCCAGCGCCATCATGAGGGCATGGCTGGAAAGCGGGGCAGGCATGTTGGGCATGTGTTGGCCAAGTAGTGCGCTTCAGCCAAACATTGCAACCACCAGCTCAATATGTTTATCTATCGCAGGATCGAACTCTGACCGGGCTCCAAAGAGAGGTCAAAGCATGAATAGAAATGACATGCAGATATAAGCGTGCACTGTGTTCGAGCAGGCTTTGTAGGGTGTAGAATTCAAGCCTGGCGTTTTACGCGCCAAAACAACATGATTCTGAGGCACGCCATGACGCGTTACTCTGGATTAATTTTGACATCCCCGTTTTCCTTAAACATGCACCGTAATCTATACGTACACCGATTTCCGTCTGAATAGCAGTACGGCCGCCGTTGCCTTGGAACCTAGCCCTCGTCGACGAATACAATAGCGCGGAAATCTGCCTACTAAGCTTACATGGCGGATAATCTTACAGAATGCATAGCTTATGTTGCAACGTGTTCTGAAAAATTACCTTAAGAGGCCGCGGTATGTTACCACTGTTGAGGTGTTGGGTGCCGTGAACGGAAATTCAGAGTGTTGCTTTACTATATACAATACTCAAGACAATACACTGATGATGTCCTTTGTCTTGAGCTTATGCTCATTACAGGAGTACAACATGAAAATAGCCGAGAGTTTTAAGGGCTAAGCTCTGCATACGTGAATATAAGTACAGGAGGTCGAAGCCACAAGAGTCATTGTAGCTTTATGTTCATGAAACTTCGTAGAATGCACTTCGAAGTTCCCGTTACAGTCACCGGGGCTCTGTACAGCCTGCCGAATTTTTAGGTATAGCGTGCGCAGTGGCGACGTTTTATGTGTGTGAGCGCCATAAAATGGAACGCTGTCGCAAAAAAAATTGTTCGCTGGGCAAGCGCTTTGTGGGCATGCACTTGCCCACAAAATTGCCGCTTGAGCACACTACCTAAATATTTGGGTGACTGTACGCTCAGAATGATCATGTGTGTTGAAGTTTATCCTGGTGTTCCTGGTGTAATTTCAGATCTAGTCTGGCTTGGATAAATCTACAATCACAATTTCAGTGGTCGTACAGTCGAAGTGATTTAGCTGGATGACATGGTGTGGAGAGTCCTGGCACACTTTGACCGAGTTGGGACCTTTATTTCCATCACCCTAGCCTTTACTTAAAGGTATATAGCTCGGTAGGCGTAGGGGATGTGGGGCGTCTGATATAGGGTGAGAATTATTTGGTCGTAGCAGGTGCACAACCCGGAAAAACTGCGCAGCAAAAGGGCAAGCCATCCGGTAGAATGCGAATAAAGGAAGAGAGGTATATTACAAAACAGCGTGTTTAGTCTCATAATTCAATAAAGTGCCGCAAATGAGCAAGATAAAACACAACCACGCCTACAAAAGCACTTACTGATAGCTTCTTGGCGTTTTTCTGGCACTTCCTTACATAAAATGATTACCGTTTCCCCAGCAATATATTGTTACGAGGTTTGTAAGAGAGCTTTATTCGTAAGGCAGTAAGGCACTGGACGGCGAGTGTCAGCCAGTACTGCACGTCGTTCTTCTCTTTCTTTCTACTCTGTTGTTGTTGTCGCTGCTGCTCCTTCGCTGTATATTAGACCCACTAACATTGCTCCTCTTGCAGACGAAGCCCTCCGGGCGAGAATTCAGTTGGAGGGTCGCTGAGTAAAGGGCTTCAGGCGTGCTATATGCGTGACTTCGGTCTTGGATGACCGTCTTCCACTGGCAGTTAGGCGTGCAATCCTGTAATTCAACTCTCTAAGGCGCTCTGTCACAACAAACGGTCCAACATAGTCAGCGAGGAGTTTTGACTCAGTCCACGTTTCCGCACCGGAGTCCATAACCACACTAGCTCACCAGGATTGTAGGTGACCTGACGGTGTCGACTATCATACCGGGATTTATAGTGCTCTTGTGAAGCTAGAGTACGCAATCGGGCGAGGCGCCGAGCCTCCTCCGCGCGGCAGAGGGTTTCCGCGATACAAGCGTCGTTGTGACTGCCAGAAAGCAAAGATAGTGTCCAAAGTGTGCCTCGGTGAACGAGCGTAAAGGAGGAAAACGGGCTGTATCCAGTGGTCTCATGCTGCGCGGTATATATGCGTACGTGACGAACGGCAGCACTTCGTCCCAGTTCTTGTGGTCCGAGCTCACGTACATGGACATCATGTTCACAAGAGTTCTATTCGTGCGCTCAGTCAAGCCATTGGTCTGAGGGTGATAGGGCGTTGAGTGTCGCAGGTTTGAGGCACACAGACGTAGAAGTTCTTCAACAATATCAGCTGTGAATTGACGGCCACGATCACTAATGATCACGCGAGGGGGGCCATGGCGAACTATTATAGAATGCAGTACAAAATGTGACACTGCGTTTGCAGTTGCAGAGGGTAGCGCCGCCGTCTCGCAGAATCGAGTCAGGTAGTCGGCGCATACTATGATCCAACGGTTGCCTTTGGAATGACGTGGGAATGGTCCTATCAGTCGATGCCTACTTGTTCAAAAGGTGATCTGGGTGGCACCACGGGCTTTAGGTAACCGGCTGGGGCAGCAGTAGGTCTCTTGTGACTTTGGCACTCGGCACAGCTGGCTACGTATGTCTCCGTTGTCTTGTGCATTTGAGGCCAGTAAATCTTTCTTTGGCACGATGGAGTGTTTCGCGTGCATCCTAGGTGACCTGAAGTTGGGTCATCGTGCACGACGCGCAAAACAGAAGAGCGGAGGGCTTCTGGCACCACGAGAAGAAACTGTGCACCTGTCGCGGAGAAATTCTTCTTATACAGCAACCCATCTCGAACACAAAATGGCACGCTGTTGACTGTTTAGCGGCAGAAAAAAGTGGCTCTAAACTTGAATCTTCGCGCTGTTCTTTTGCGAAGGTTGCGACATCTGGGAAATCTCGATGTAAGGTTGCAATTAAATGGTCAAAACTGTCAGCGTCACATTCCGTTGCACGAAGAGGCATCCTGGAAAGGCAATCGGCATCAGCATGCCGTCGCCCGCTCTTGTAGGAGACAGTGAAGCTGTACTCTTGCAATCGCAGGCCCATCGTGCAAGGCGTCCCGACGGATCACGAATACTGACGAGCCAGCAAAGAGAGTGATGGTCGGTGATGATCGTAAACTCTCTCCCGTAAAGGTACGACCGAAACCGCTGCACAGCAAAAATAACAGCGAGGCATTCCTGTTCAGTAACGTGTAGTTACGCTCGGGTTTGCTTAAAGACCGACTTGCGTAGGCGATGACATGTTCCTTGTTGTCTAAGCGCTGAACAAGAACAGCACCAAGACCTACACCACTCGCATCTGTGTTGGAGCTCCGTTGGCGCTGAGGGATTGAAGTGTCGGAGTATCGGCTGCGACGTCAGCAGAAACTTCAGTTGTCGAAAGGAAGCAGAACAGTCGGGCGTCCACTCGAATGGGGCGTTCTTGTGCAGGAGGCTTGTCAAGGGATAAGCGACGTCAGCAAAGCGAGGAATGAATCGCCTGAAGTAGGAGCATAACCCCAAGAAGCTGCGAAGTTCTTTCACAGACTGAGGTGGCTCAAATGCTTCAACAGCCTCCGTTTTTGCAGGGTCGGGCCTGACGCCGTCTTTATCCCCGAGATGTCCCAACACCAAAGCTTGGCGTTCACCGAAATGGCACTTTTTGGAGTTAGCACAAGACAGGCCTTCTTTATGCAGCTGAGGACAGTGTCGAGACGCGCGTTGTGCTCGTCAAAGGTACGACCAAAGATGATAACATCGTCGAGATAGCACATGCATATCTCCCATTTTAAACCTCGCAGAATGGTGTCCATGAAGCGTTCGAAGGTGGCAGGGGCGTTACACAGCCGAATGGCATAACGTTGAATTCAAAAAGTCCGTCGGGTGTCACGAACGCTGTTTTTTCCTTGTCTTCGGTATGCACCGGTATTTGCCAATAACCGGATCTCAGGTCGACAGAAGAAAAGTAGGAAGCCGAATGAAGACAGTCCAACGCATCGTCTATACGCGGAAGCGGGTAGACATCTTTCTTAGTAATGCTGTTCAGCCGCCGATAATCTACACAAAATCGCCAACTGCCATCTTTCTTTTTGACGAGAATAACCGGTGCAGCCCAAGGGCTCGCGGACTCGTGAATTACTCCCTTCTGCAGCATTTCTTTAACTTGCTCACCAATTATCTTACGTTCATCGGGTGCCACGCGATACGGCTTCTGTCGTATAGGTGCGCTCACCCTGTATTTATACGATGGCGGACTCGAGACATCGGAATTGGGGACGTCTTACCGTCTTGCGAGAAGTCGAACACTTCTGCGTGCTTGGTTAAAACATCCAGTAACGTGTGGCGCTCGCTCGTGCTGAGTGACTTGTCCACCATCTGAAGTAGCTTCGAGGTCCGAAGGGCATGAATGGAGGGGCTCGTCTGCAGCAGCTTCGAGTACAGCCAGGAAAGTCGGTGTTTCTTCCTTGAAGAGCGCGAGCTTCATGCCAGAAGGTAGAAGTATGGGCTGGGCTGTGTAGTTCATCGTCCATAATCCGGAACGTCCTTCAACTACTGATGCGGCACCAAAACATTCTTCTTTATACAGGCTGAGTGAAGGGGTTCCGTTGCGGCGTCAAATGTTGCAGGAGCGGTACCAGAGCAAATGACCGGTACGCGGACAGTACATTGTGCGGGCACGACGACATCCTCAGCTACACAAAAAGCACTCTCTTGGCGGCGTGGCGAGCTCTCCATGAGTCCGGTCATAACTTCGTCATGTACCGACAACTCCCCACTTCGACAGTCAACAGTTGCACCACATTCCCGCAAGAAATCTATGCCTAAAATAATATCGTGCGTAGATCGAGGAATAACGGCGAATTCAGTACTGAATATTTGCCGCACAAACACACATCAGCAGTGCAAACACCAACCGGGCACAACGTGTCACCACTAACGCTAGAAAACGTCGATGTATGTTCAGTGAAACATAACTTTTTGTCCTAGTAAGCTTTGAAACTAAGGCTCATCACCGAAATCGTTGCGCCAGTATCCACAAGAGCCATAGTAGGCACACCATCCACCACACACGTGAACTTGTTTTTCAGCATGAAGGCGTCGGAGGTATATCGTTTGGCAGCGCACAGTATCCGGCGACCTTACCCCCATCGGCCGCACTGCCTAGTTTTCCGGATGTGGTGATGGAAGGCGACGCCGTGGCGACGGAGATCGCGGAGCACGTGGGGCAGCGGAGGCGTTAAGCTGCGGTCAGAGCTGGTGATGGGTTCCGGAAGTGTACCTTGACGGAATCGACGACTGGCAGGTGGACGTGTTGGCCATGACGGGGTGAGTGTCGATAATTTGCCTGGTAGGATGCTGGTGAGGGCTCTTCTCGGTATAGTCGCGACGGTCGCAAAACCTGGAGATGTGACCCTGGGAGACCGCAGCTGTAGCACACACGAGGAGGAGGCCGAAATGCGCGATGCTGCTCGGTTCGGTCAGCAAGCCCTGGATATCCGTCCCGATCATCGTGGTCTCTGTACACCCTCGTCGCTGCATACGTAGGGTGCAACCGCGGCGTCGGAGAAGTGTTGCGGCGCTGCTGCTCGCTGTTGAAACGAGGTCGGCTTGCGGGTCCAGACTGTGGCCGGCTTGGTAATTGTCCACGTCCTGCTGCGTTAACGGATGGTTGCCACGACATAGGCGGTATAGTCCGGGCTCATTGCCTCGGGAGTCGTCACCACCGAAACGGCTGATTCGTGGCAGCGGAGCAGTTCCTCCCGTACAATCTGCCGTATCGTTGATGAAAGGTCGAATGGTGAGCTAGCTTCGACGCTGGCCACGGTCGGTACATTAGCCAGGCGACCGAATTTCGGGGCAATACGACGCATCTTCAGTGCTTCGAACGTGCGGCAGTGTTGCATTACCTCGGCCAAGATGTCAGATTTTCTTTGCAATGAGGAACGGATACACATCTTCGGCTATGCCTTTAAGAAGATGCCCCACCTTATCTCTCGGACATGCTGGGGTTCACGAGTCTACACAGCTTAAGAATCTCTTCTATATACATGGTACATGTCTCGCCTTGGAGCTGGGCCCTTTGGGACAGAGTCTGTTCGGCTCGCTTCTTTTTCGTGATTGAATCTCCAAAGCACTTTTTCAGTTCCTCTTCAAACTATTTCCCACGTCGTGAGCGTGTCTTCGTGGTTGTCGTACCACAGGAGCGCAGTATCGTGAGAGATAGCACAACATGTGACAGCTGAGCTGCTGAGTCCCAGCCGTTTAGTTTGCTCACCCTTTTGTACTGCTTCAACCACTCGTCGACGTCCTCACTGGCAGTCCCGGCAAAGCAGGGTGGCTCCTTGTAGAGTTGCGATGGGGCCACTGACCTCGGTGTTTGAGTTCCCGGTAGCATGTCTCCTGCTGAGGCGGGCGGAAGTCCCGCAAGGCGACGACTCCGACGGGGGTCAAAGTGTAGCGATTCCGTTGTTCGGCCGGTGCTCACGTACCCCGCACCTCCACCACTCTGTTACGAGGTTTGTAAGAGAGCTTTATTCGTAAGGCAGTAAGGCACTGGACGGCGAGTGTCAGCCAGTACTGCACGTCGTTCTTCTCTTCTTTCTACTCTGTTGTTGTTGTCGCTGCTGCTCCTTCGCTGTATATTAGACCCACTAACAATATCTTTGCGAGTTCGTTAAGTAACTGCTTGTAGCGTTTTGTCCTTGGAAGGGCCTATAAAGGATGATTAGGGCGGATAGAACATTGTCCAGTGTCGAATATTTTGGAATGGTAACATACTACCAACAGCTCGGCCAACGTGGACTGAATAATTATTCCTGAAGTATGGCTCTTCCCAAAGAGGACGCGTCCAAGATTGAGCTGAAGTGTCTCCTCCGAAGACGGCACGTCGAGAGAAAGCCTCCTGTTCCTACTTCTGCTTCTAACGTTAGTGTGTTTACGTCAGCGCACCGCCCTGTTGTCCTAGAAGTCCGTACTTGGCGCCATTCTACCGCTACTTTTGTGAGAAACAGCGTTTTAGAAATAGTTACGGGCGCATGAACTTACAAGCACATGGGCTTGTAGACGATGAATAAAACACCGTGTACTAAAACCGGAGGTGAAGAAAAAAAAACCGCATTACTACATCTAGAAGCAGCCAGCACAGGGCAGTCAGCCGGTCTGACTCCTGGCTAACCTCCCTGTTTTTCCGTCTAATCGTCCTCCTCCTCTTATGAGTTCAGTTATTATTCTCTTCTACAGCCAAACCATGATAGAAAACAACTCACAGGGCCCCTTAAGCGATTGCCTGACCACAACTCGAAGGCAAAAGCCATCTTCTTTTTTCTCCGTCCCGTCCGTTTGCGCACTGTATATATCTTATAATTTTTCCATCAGTCGTATTGACGCCGCTGATGCCGACGCCATGGTCAATTTTAGCGATTCATGAGGCATCAAACCCTTTCGCCTTAATAAATGACATCCGCCCGTTGGTGGTACAAATCTACAAAGAAATCCGTAGTAATTTCTCGCAAAGCAAAGCTTCCTGGCTTGTGAAAGTTAACTTCGTCCAGGTTCAACTCTAGCGCCAACACCCATCCAAGGCTGTTG